>NC_060167.1:7284931-7287117 GCF_021292245.1 Micropterus dolomieu | reverse complement strand
GGGGGGTAATGCTCTTTGTGGCTTGTGGTGTATTTCTAGGATCTCTAGGATCACTGTTGCTGTGGTGTACATCAGCTCATTGGTCTCTGTTATGGCTTTAGTAGGGATAGTATGTAGTGCTGCATTCACATTTTCTAGCAGACTTTCAGAGGGTACTTTGTCACTTAGCATTGGCAATCTTGGTCGTTGTACCTGGGGGTCCAGCTTGGTTATGATCTTCAATCTTGGTTATGATCTTCAATCGTAGGTCAGTCGCCCTTATGTTGAGTGATTCTGTGCTGTAAGGGCTTGTTGTTTTTGGGGCTTGGGACCCAATCTCTGAGTGTGGGGAGGATGATGATGATAACATCTCCCCGCTGACCTGTCGTCCAGGCTCCCTCTTGCCGTAGCCTATTTGTTGTACTTCGTCAATCTCTAGTTGTGATAGCAGTTGCCATTTGGAGTTGTTTCTTTGTCAGTGTTGATGATGGGTTTCGAAGCATCCATATATCCCATAGTTTCTACATAAAACATCTCTCACCGGGATTGCTTGTATAGTAGCATTGCATCAGATCGATATTTTCTGCTCTAGTCCATGAATGTCTTGTTCCAGTAGCCCATTTGTCATCAGGTTGCCCTGACGTGTGTGTGTGTGTGTGTGTGTGTGTGTGTGTGTGAAGAGCACAGGAAGTGCGTGTTAGAGGTTAGGAGTCAGAGGTGCTATAAGAGGAAGTGTTCTCGGAAGAGATGAGTTTTCAAGAGCTTCTTGAAGTTAGAGAGGGACGCCCCTGATCTGATGGCGTGTGGTAGCTCGTTCCACCATCGTGGTGTCACAGATGAGAATAGCTGGGACTGGGATTGCTTTGTGTGAAGGGGGATGGCAGCGCCAGGCAGCGTTCGATGGAGGAGCATAGCGGCTGAGAAGGAACGTAAGTTTGTATTATATGACTTACAAATATCTGGGGCTGCAGCTGGATGACAAGCTGGACTGGACAATATGGGCTAGAAAATATGGACACTCTCCACAGGAAAGGGCAGAGCCGTCTGTACTTCCTGAGAAGACTGGGGTCCTTCAACATCTACAAAAAACTACTGCAGATGTTTTACCAGTCTGTGGTGGCCAGCGCCCTCTTTTATGCTGTAGTTTGCTGGGGAGGAAGCAGCAAGAAGAGAGACGCCGGTCGACTGGACAGACTGGTGAGGAGAGCTGGCTCAGTGGTGGGCTCAGAGCTGGACTCTCTAGTGACAGTGGCAGAAAGAAGGACCCTGGACAAACTGCTGTCCATACTGGACAACGCCCACCACCCTGTGCACAACACCTTCATCGAACAGAGGAGTGTGTTCAGTGGCAGACTGCTGTCCCACCCCAGCTCCACCAACAGATTTAAACTCTTTCATCCCCCTGGCCATCAGACTGTACAACAGCTCCTAGTCATGGCAGGGAGGACAATAGGCAAAAGAACAATTTCTACCTCCATCTGCACTCCATTTTGCACTGTTTACTGTTTTTGCACTGTTTTACTGTGTTATAAGTTATTTTAATTTTAATTCTATCTTAATATAGGTTTAATGTATGTTTAATGTATGTATGTTTCGTATTCTACTGGATACTTGAATTTCCGTCTGGATAAATTATCTATCTATCTTATGGATAGATAGATAGATAGATGGGTCTGCACCCATCTACCTATCTATCTATCTTTAAGTAGATGGGTGCAGACCCAGTAGTCACTCTGTATGCAAGTGTGTGTGTGTGTGTGTGTGTGTGTGTGTGTGTGTGTGTGTGTGTGTGTATATACACTCACCTAAAGGATTATTAGGAACACTTGTTCAATTTCTCATTAATGCAATTATCTAATCAACCAATCACATGGCAGTTGCTTCAATGCATTTAGGGGTGGGGTCCTGGTCAAGACAATCTCCTGAACTCCAAACTGAATGTCAGAATGGGAAAGAAAGGTGATTTAAGCAATTTTGAGCGTGGCATGGTTGTTGGTGCCAGACGGGCCGGTCTGAGTATTTCACAATCTGCTCAGTTACTGGGATTTTAACGCACAACCATTTCTAGGGTTTACAAAGAATGGTGTGAAAAGGGAAAAACATCCAGTATGAGGCAGTCCTGTGGGCGAAAATGCCTTGTTGATGCTAGAGGTCAGAGGAGAATGGGCCGACTGATTCAAGCTGATAGAAGAGCAACTTTGACTTAA
>NC_060167.1:7258933-7284831 GCF_021292245.1 Micropterus dolomieu | reverse complement strand
CAAATAGGAAAAAGAGGCTACAATTTGCAAGAGCTCACCAAAATTGGACAGTTGAAGACTGGAAAAATGTTGCCTGGTCTGATGAGTCTCGATTTCTGTTGAGACATTCAGATTGTAGAGTCAGAATTTGGCGTAAACAGAATGAGAACATGGATCCATCATGCCTTGTTACCACTGTGCAGGCTGGTGGTGGTGGTGTAATGGTGTGGGGGATGTTTTCTTGGCACACTTTAGGCCCCTTAGTGCCAATTGGGCATCGTTTAAATGCCACGGCCTACCTGAGCATTGTTTCTGACCATGTCCATCCCTTATGGCCACCATGTACCCATCCTCTGATGGCTACTTCCAGCAGGATAATGCACCATGTCACAAAGCTCGAATCATTTCAAATTGGTTTCTTGAACATGACAATGAGTTCACTGTACTAAAATGGCCCCCAACGGGTGGAACGGGAGCTTCGTGCCCTGGATGTGCATCCCACAAATCTCCATCAACTGCAAGATGCTATCCTATCAATATGAGCCAACATTTCTAAAGAATGCTTTCAGCACCTTGTTGAATCAATGCCACGTAGAATTAAGGCAGTTCTGAAGGCGAAAGGGGGTCAAACACAGTATTAGTATGGTGTTCCTAATAATCCTTTAGGTGAGTGTAAATATACACACACAGATCAATTAAAGAACTGTTTTAATGATAATCATTACCTATTATTTCCTTTTTCTCATGCCACCCTTAGGACAAAAAAGTCGATGGAGTTCATGTTAGCATGTATCATTAGGGGAGGTTATTTCATGTTGTCTGGCCCCAACCAATCCGTAGTGACTTACATACGTATGCATCCTTACCAGGATAATAGTAACAACAGTATGATGACTGTCATACTATGGGTTGTAATGAGCAAAAAAAGCTTGAAACCTCAAGGAGTACCATTTTTGTTTACTTATAGAAATTAAAGTAAATGTTTTATGTTGAATGACATTTGGATTGAATGTGTATGATGTGTCAGTTTGTGTGTGTTACTTTGTAGCAGTATGAATATGGATTAGGTTCAAAGCATCAAAGGACATGTTGAAAAGACTGAAGCCAAGAAGATCCAGTGTTTCTGTGTGTTTAATGTCTAACCCCCAAAGAGATGAACAAATGTGCAAAATGGGTTTGGAATACATATTATATTTGCAAAAGCGTGATATGATATTTTATGCATGCGTAATTTTGTACATTTGTAATTTTCTATAATACACAGTTCATTTTCATTCCTTCCCTTTTATTCTTTTGTGCTTTTATGTGTGCAAGTCTTTTCCACTTACAGCAAATGAACTCATGTTTCATGCTGAGCCGTGTGTGTGTGTGTGTGTGTGTGTGTGTGTGTGTGTGTGTGTGTATTAGTAATAGTTTGAAAATTTAATCAGGCTCCAATCATGTAATACCATAATATGTGCAAACTCTTCATCTTATGATATGGTATTTTTAGTACTGATATTTTTTTTGAGAATATATGACAACTGAGTTATCTAAGCGCTCAAATCCTGTCTTTTCTGCTTGCTGTTCCTGCATCTTTTATCCTTTTCTGCTCTGATTTTTTGTGTGCTTGCGTACATCTATGTACTCTGTGTATGCATCTGGCACCGACCTCTCAGCTCTGCTACAGCAGCCACTGCAACATGTTCTTTAAATATTGTCAGTCCAAACCTGCTTGGTTATCATGTAACACAAAAGTCTTGTCTGTCACAGACAATGTCGCAAGCCATTCTTCACACTTTCTAGCTGAAAAGAGAGCATTTTTTTATTTTCCATCTCACCCATCTGTCAAAGCAGCTACAGTACAGCTATCCTGTACATTTAGTATTCTGAAACCGAGGGGGAACGTTTCTTTAGCGCTTATCTCTTGTCCTGACAAAAGCAGATTGTATTTCATTCAAAAGCATTTACCAGCAGCCTTTTACTTGATATGAAACCTAAATCCTTGTTGTGACATTTCAATTTAAAATATATGAAATATAGTTCAGGCTGTCGGACAGTGTTACACCCAGCAACAGTATTTCTATTAAATGAGATGCTCTTTGATTTAAAAAAGTGCTGTGGCCTTCTGGGAAGTGAACTGAAAATGATGTTGTCAAAATTAACAATAAAGAAAAATACATCCAAAAGTCATTCTCATTCAACTTTGAAGCTATTATTACTGCCTGAATATCTCATATTACATTAACACAATCCCCTCATTAGCAGGTTTGTTTTGACTGTCTCAACTTTAATGAAGTTCCATGAATGTATATATTTGTTTTACTGTTTAGAGTCTTTTGCTTCAAACTGCAAATTAGAGGTCCTTATAGAGGTGAAAGGGAACAGACACACTCAAGCTGGATTTGGCATTCTTGATATGTGAATTAGGTAAAATAATAGGGTTGTCATATGACAAATGTCAAAAAAATAATATGATTCATCAAAAAGACAGCACTATAACAGGATGTACTTTAAGTAGCTGCATGCAGTAAAGAAGTTCAAAATCAACACTGTGAATTCTGCCAAAGACCAGTCTACAATTCTTTTCTCACACAATTTCTGAATAATCTGGTTAAACATTTGTGAAATGTAAAGAAATGTCTTTATTTAATAGCAGTTTGACTGACAGTTTGTTTAAAGATGGTCCTCGTGCTGTGTATGTCACCTTTCGGCATCCTGTTCTGCAGCTCTCAATAACAAGATTAGATGAGGATGCACTCTACTGAAAGGTCAAATCAGGGACCAGAAGATTCTGTTTGATTCAAGTCAAGTCAAATTTGTTCCTGATGTGCTTTTAACAAAACAGGCTTTTTTAACAAAGGCACCACATATTAGGATGAATACAAATTGAACAGTGTGTAGATTTGTAATAGTGAGACATTGGATGTGCATGTGTGTGTGTATTTAGTGAATAAACAACAGTTAGTTGTGATTCAGATTGCAGGTTTGTGTTTTATAAATATTTTTCAATGAGCAGTTGCTGCAGGGCTAGGCATCTGCTTCCATTTGTTATGTGATATGCAATACAATTTTCCTATACTTGTTTACTAAATTCTTGACACCAACTGCCATAACTCACATCAATTTCAACACGATGAATTTAAATGACCATGTCCAAACTCAAAAATGTAAAATGCAAAGGTTCAGTAGTTAAGTGTGTTAGCATGCTAACATTTGCTATTTAGCACTAATTAGTGCTATTCTACATTACAAAGTACAGCTGAGGCTGTAATGTTATTAGCCTTGCAGATATGTGGTTTTTGAACCAATGATGGCAATAGATGGAAGGTCAAAGAATCAAATCTGTACCATAGAAATCCATGCAATAGTTGGCATGATACTTCAATGAACAGCATTGTGGCACTAGATGAAAAGTCAGGGGATCACCAAAGTCACACTGATTCATGATGTTCATTCATTCATGATGTTCCAAAGTCCATGGCAATCCATCCCATCATTGTATAGACTTTGAAACAAAAATGTCAATCACCAATGTAATTAGAATTGATCTTTTTGAACTTGAATTCTGTAGCAAATTCCATGACAATCCATGTAATAGTTGTCAAGAATCTGTATTTCACTGAAGTCTGAAGTAGTATCATCCTTTTAGGTCCATGAATGTCTACAAAGTGGTAATCCACTGTTAGTCTGGATAAAAGTGGTGGACCAAAGAACCAACCAACCAACAGATAGACTCTAGACTTCCTGAGCCATGCTGCTATAGCATAGCTAAAATACACCCAACTTGAGTGCTAAATTATTAGGTGTCTGGACTCTTGGTCTCCTGTCCGTGTCTTGTTGTCTCTTTAGCTTATTTCATGTAACTCAGTAATTCCCCTCATCTTTCTGTCATCATGGATAATTCCAATACATTGTTTGGAGGTCAGAGCAACCATGTCGAGCTTTGAATAATGTATACATGAAAGTAGGGGTTGTAATAATGCTGTGAATGGTATAAATATGGATTTCTCAATCATATATGTGTGGTAATGAGGTTATTGAATTTAATCCACTGAGTAATGTGTTTAGGCAGTGAAAGACTCCTCATGGAAATAGGAAAGCTTTGACCTTTCTGAATGCATCTGATTACTGTCGGCTTCACTTTATCAAATGTGTCTGTGTGTGTTTGGTTTTGAAAGTTGGGAGGGAGATATGGAATCAGAAAGAAATACTATGGAAGTAGATAAATTAATAAAACATTATAGTACGATGAAATTGGTTTTGTGCCTCATGCAGTCTTACAAATTAGATATTAGATATTCAGTGATACATTCTGTATTATTAATGCACTTAACCTAATGAAAATCAGATTTACTTTTACCAATACAGACGATAATGTTGTATTTACATTTTTAACCACAAAAATAAATATATAGTTTATGCAATGTTCTGGGATTTATCAGTAAAACATACCATTTCCATCACAGTACAATTCATACTATTCAAGGATTTGTGCTTTACTGTCTTATCTTTGGTTAATGAATGATGAAAATATTGATATGTGTAAATTCAGAGTTTCTATCTGGTTTGTGACATCTCGACAATAAGAGGACATTGTTTTTAAAGATTTTAGTCAAAAGTAAACTAAAATGTGAACCTTTAAGCTGTAATAATTGATTTTGGCCACTTAGAAGCAGTGGAAACAAGTTGTGAACACAACACGAACGTATCATCACCTTTTAAGGTGAAGACAAACTTGTTAGCAAACAGTTGCTTATTCACACATTCACATGGTCGTTTAAAAGATTATTATACAAATATTGCTTACAGCTGCTTTGAAGATGGAATAATTGAGTTTTGGCCACTTTGGGCAACTGAGCAAACTGGAATCATAACACTGACATACACCTTATAAAGTTAAGATGGCAAATTTGACACCAAACAATTACTTATTTATATATTTAACAGATACAAAGCAACATTACCTTATGTTTGGAGTCGTGTCAATATTAATTTTCCTTTTAGCTCTGATTTGCTGTCCACCAACTTTTGAGAAAACTCTTGGCTGTTTAGTTGCTAGATGTCCCATATTCTTTATGAGCCAGTTGCACGCTTTGTCTTTGTCTGCTGTTTGGTGATGGGCAGGTAGGGTAGTGTGGGTTTATATGAGTTTTTTCACTGAAAACACCTGCCTGCTACTGCTGAAAACAAGATGATGGATGTTGATGAAACATAATTGACTGAAAAGCTCCGTAGAGTTGAGAGCTTACACTGCAGAGTTTGGTGATATTTATTTGTGGGTTTGTCACTGTTGATTTAAAGCAATACTAATTAGAGAAGCTTTAGAAGAAGAAGATACGTGTTTGTGTCTCTGACTGTAGTGACTGGAAACACCATACTTCTGTTTTGACACTCCACTGAAAGCTTCAGGAAACTTTTTGACCACCTACCTCACACACAACATTTACATTTGACATTTAACTTGTCATTCAGCTGACACTGTCATCCAGAGTGACTGAGACCAACAGCAGAATATTGGTCAAGATGTTAAATCAGTAGAAGAAGAAGAAGGTGTTTTTACTGTGTTTTTCAAACAAAATAAACTCCAAGAATAAGTTGTTAGGCCCACCCCTGAAGCAACCACCCACCAAGTTTCAAATGTCAGTAAAATGTGTTTTGAATCTGTCAATGTAAGCCACCTGCTGCAATGGCAAATCATTTCTCAGGTAAAAAACAATTTTGGAACAACACTTTCTACCATCCTCATCAAAACATTAAATCAGGGAATAGCTTTTGTAATATTGGTGTTCTTCCCTCCAGTAGAGATCCACAGACTTGGAGAATCTCTGACAAGGAGCACTTGAAGCTGTTCTGGAGACTCAGGCTTGAGCAACACATTACCAATACACTTTCATTTGTCAATCATCCATATCAATACATAAACTCCAGAATCTCCAGTTTATTAGTTAGTACAATTAAATCATTGAATATCTTTTAAGGTCCCTGTTGTTGGATGTTTTACACAGTGACTGCACACATTAACATAATGACACATTTCTTTGAAAAAAGTTTCTATGAAAACAAGGACTGTGTCAGAGCCTTAGTGATAATGATCCAGTGATCACAGATGATCAATAACTGAGATATAGGTAGATACACTAAGTTATTCTACTCTTAAACTTTTGACAGGTTCTCTGTTGTTACATTTCGCAGTTCTTGTGTGTATCATATAATTACATTTTAAGACTAATCAGTTGAACTTCAGCATGTGTTTTTTGGTTGAAAGTTTCCCTTTAATGAAGAGTCCCTTAACAAGGTTTCTTAAATTAAGAGTTGTTTCTCACGCGGCGTTGTCAACTTCAGTCTGTTGACTTTGCAGGCTGTCGCCCTAACACTGCTGCTGACAGCACGTCGCAGCCTGGGTGCTGTTCAGATGTCAGCAGAGGGGAGCTCAGCTCAGCGCAGAAAGATTTCCCTGCAGTAGCATCATATTAAACTGCAGAGAGGTCGATGTCACCTGAGGAGACGTTTAGAAAGGCATTGTTTGGATTTACTACCATACGGTAGCGTGTTACACAGGTTTTAATCCAATTAATGGATTCAAAACCCCTTGTGTTTTGAATTCTGTTTAATGGTATTACTTTCTGTTACTTTCTGAACTTTTTTGTAACTGTTGTTTTCTTACCTGAATTTGTGTCACATTTGTTTCTTGTGTTCTCTTGTTTGGGATGAGAGGTGTTGTTGTTGTGACCATTTAGAGCCTATATAGCCTAGTTCACACTACACGATTTTAAGCCCGATTTGCAGGTCAGCAAGCTCAGCGATCATCTGGCTGTGATCAGGTGTAAATCAGCGATTGATCAGCGGCCGCCAGTCGTTTTGTGTAAACTACTCAACGACGCATCAAAACGGCTCCCCTACGCACTGCTGACACATAACCAACACCAGCCAGATATCAAGCATGCCAAATATCTGGAGGAGTCGGCCGACTCAGCGTCCAATGAGAGCAGGCAGCTACTTTTTCATTATAAAACACTTCTTACTCCCCTCCAGCTCTCTCTGTAGCTCAGACAGTCCCTGCTACCTGCGTGTGCTGATCCATTCTTTCACCCATATTCTTTGTCTTTATAATTGCTATCTTTATAATAACAAACAACAGCTGTTTCGTGTGTAGTGTTGCTTCATTTCACATTTCATGTGTTTTCTTGATGCCGTTGGGTGACACAGCCATTGTCAGCTTGTGTAGTGTGTGACCCCCTGTCAACGATGTTTTTTTCTGTTTCTGTTGTCCCTTGAATTGATGTTGCTTGACAAATTACACTATCCACTCTTTAGTGAGACAAAAAATTAGCCCATTGCCTTCTGAAACACCAAATGAAGCTCATTGTCATAATATTTATTTAACAGTGAGTAATAGTAGCAGAGCTCCATGATTCACTAGAGCTGTTGTGAGTGTCAATTATGAAGAGTCAGGTCTCAGGTAAATACTTGAGCTTACAAGCATCAATCACAAACACATGGGACTTGTTCATATGTTGTGCAGCTATAGAAGGACATCAGCGGAGGACTACTGAATGAGATACTTGAGCGATTCATGTTGCTCATCTTTATGATGCTGGATCATGGATGTATTAAACAGGTCATACTACTACTACTACTATTACTACTACTACTACTACTAGGTGAGGGTCTTGTCACTGTGTGCTGCAGTTTAGTGTGTTTCTCCCCCTGTGTTTTTGAGGGTGTGCCACACTAGCTGCGAGGTGAGCATTATGATGCATGTTACGTAAGGACGCAGATAGGTTATAGAAGTAAAGGCTGGACTACAAACTAGCTGTTTTCCAACAGTTCATAGCAGTGTTTTCTGTGGGACTTTGGGCTTTTTCACTTTGCAAACCTATTACATGCATAAAAAGATATATAACTCAATAAAGGAGAGAGAACAGCCAAAAAGCATAATGTGACCTCTTTAAGGAGAACTGGATACCATGTTCTAAGATGGCGACCCATACATTCTTAAGTTGCTCAATTTTTCCCATATGCTGAAAAGGTCTGGGCTCACTAGTATGCTTGCTAAAAGTATGTGTGATAAATTTGTCTTTTCAAGTTCCAATCACTTGCTTAATATTTTGTCACATTAGTGGCATTCAGTGCTTCACTGTGAAGGACAGTGAGAATGAAATAAAATTAATTCACATCATGCATCAAAAGAAAAAAAGAAACAGCCGGGAGATGAACAGCTGTGTGTCGTAATTGACTTTTGTGGCAACTGTCATGCATACAGTCCATACCAAACTGAAAAGACTGTTATTGGTTTCATGAGGAGGAAGTATGTTCCTTCCAAGAAAATTATGTCACAAGGATGAAAGGAACTTGGGCCAGATGTGTGAAAGAGCTACTGTAAATGTAAAAGCTTTTTTAAGAACTCAATAGCAAACAAGGGCGGAGATTATTCATTTAAAACTATTTAGAAACGACAGATTCATGAATTAAAATAGACCTGCATGTCTTTGTCTTGCCAGCTGTGCTGTCCATCTAAAGTGGTTATAGAAGAAATCAGCTCTGGCCAGCCAGTATTTTTGTGCGTATTGCCAGGAAACACATTATGACATGATCGAATGCCAATTGATTAACAACCCCCCCCCCCTCCCACACACACACACACACACACACACACACACACACACACACACATTCAGAGAGTCTGGTTACTATGTACAGTAATGGGAACATAATTGCACAGGTAGCTTTCATCTCCCATTTTTTACCATTACTATATAAACTACTGGGGGGGGGGGGGGGGTTGTAGATCTCCGTGATAACAAAGACAACATTGTATTTTGATACAAGCATGATGAGGCTTCTTTATTTGTATAGCATAATTCATACACCAGGGTAGTTCAATTTGCTTTACAGACAAAAACAAACTAACAAAAGTTACGTTAAGGGTTAAGAACAGTGGCAGTGCCAGCGCAGAACAAAAACATAAAAATACAAATTAGAAAGTCAAGCAGGATACCAACACACATCAGTGATGCGAGCTGACAGGAAGGCACCAGCTGGATGCAATAAAATCTCATGTTTGCATATCTGCTGCACATTTTATATGACCTGTAAACACTGTAATTATTTTCTTCTCAGTGTGTCTTATTTTACATAAATTCTATATGCTGATATCCTGATGAATTCTTACTTATTTCATATTTAATTTAAATATATTTACATACTGTCATCTGCAGTTCATTGTCAAAGGATGTAACTGCAGATATTCATTACCTTATAAATAATGTAATGTTGAAACTTTGTCATTGTCAGTTGCATTAAATTAACTGCTCCCTATTTGCTGCATCCGTACTCATAGTCTGCCTTTCATTGTTGTATACTGTTATTGTTGTATACTGTGCACTGCTGCTGGATTCAGTGAAAACATTTTTGTTAATATACTTTCAGGTATTTTTGTGAAAATAAGCTAATGGCACAAATATTCAAGATATGTCAGACTATACAGCAGTAATGTTACCGCTTGTTTTTACAGAGATTCCAATCTAGTTTCATTGTTTGATCTTAATAATGCTAATTTAAACACCATCACCCAACACAACCATTTATTTACTTAGTTATTTATTCTTTAGTGAACTGAAAAGCACTTGAGTGGGTCCCAAATTAAGTTGTAAAATTATTCATATATTTTAAGAACTTCATGGTTAAAGGTTGAATAAAGTTGATTAACTGCCATGACATTATGGTCAGTGTGTGCCCTGTTAGGCCTTCAATAATGAAAAAAATATATTACTAATATACTAATCCTGTCCCTTCATTAATTTTTCTGTAGTCTCTTAAATGTAATCATAAAATAATTTCATTTTCAGTAGAACTTGGTTGCGCTTTAAATTTTTTCTGGCCTTGTTTGCGAGCAATTTGTTTAAAATGAGGGATCTTATGGGTGAACAAACTATAGTGAATCACTTCCTGAAGCAATCTATTAATTTTAGTTCTGTCAGTTCAGTTGAGCTCTCAGTCCTTTGCAAGAGAATATGCAGGGATACACTCACTCATTGAATAAGCGATTTAAGTCATTAAAGGAGAACTATTATACTGCATTTCCCGTCCAATATTGTAGTTCTGTGACTCCTGTATGGCAGCTTTGCATGATTCAAAGTTGAATATTTTCTACTGCGGTTTCATATATGGCTTCATTTCGGCCCCTGTCTGAAACAAGCTTTAGATGCTCCTGTCTCTTTAAAGCCCCCCCTCTCAAAGCCCACTGTCTTCTGACTGGCCAAGACCTGAAGCATGTTACAAGGCTGATGTTGCCACTGAGCGGTACGTACAGACTGAGCGTAGCTGTGCGGAGCAAATGACCACATGAAATACCGGCTCTGTCTAGCTCCATATGTCAAATGGAGCACTTGATAAAAAAAGCTGTTGATAACAGAGTGTTCAGAACAGGAGGAAATCTGAGGCTTTGGCTCACAGGGATTTCTTTTTAATACTTTTACCTCATTATTTGAAGCTTTGGGCATGTTTAACATGGATATCCAACTAGAGACCTGCGTGGTACTGTTTTCTTGATCCCGCTCCCGCTGATGTTGTGACCATTACCGCCCATTCCCGCAACAGGTGTATCCACTCCCGCCCGCACCCGCAAACATTGTGACATGCAGAGTAAAAAAAGCGCACATATGTTTGGGGTATACTAAACGTTCAGAATAAATTACATATATCATTGCATTCATTTTTGTCAGTAAGAACGAAAAGTTTTCCAAATGTCCAACATTTAGCTACATTGATTCATCAACATTGGTTTTGGACTGCAATTCAGTCATGTGAGATTTTCTAGATTCAGGGTAACCTTTAACATTTCTGTGTGCACACACATACATACTGTTACATCACTACTTTGAAAAGAGGACAGCTGTAAGAATTGTTAGAATTTGTAGAGTGGTTGCATTGCTTTGTTGCTTGCCTTAGTTGTGACACAATATGAGAGAGATAGTATCATAGAGTGCATAAACTACATTGCTGCATCTGTGCTTGAATACATTTCAAATGAATGAATTTTAAAATCTCACCAACTGCTGGAGTTGTGTGAAACCTGCTAAATGAAAAAAAGGGCTGGCTGAGCCTGAGACTATCTCACATATTTTCACTGCAAGGGAAGGGTGCATGTTCTTCTTGCTCCTCTCCCTCTCCCTTATGACGTAATATCAATTATTATATTTAATAATTAGGTGTCACGAAAATATACAGTACATTCTGTACCTAATAGGGTAGGACAGCAACTTTAATTTTGCAATTGGTATCTCCAGTATATCCAGCTAAATTATTAGCTCACTGGCTCACCCTTCATGAACGACTGTTCTCAGTTCACTAGTTACTGAGTCATTTCAGTGAGTGGGACTACGCAGTCGGAGCTCCGGGCAAGCACTGAACGATTCAGTGAACAAATCTTTTGAATGATTATTTTTAATGAACTGATTCTAATGATTCAGTACACTGAAAAGAACTGCTTTGCCCATCACTAAGACGAGCGTCAGAATAGCTTTGCAGTAGTGATTGATAAGACTGTCCCATCAATGTGCTTTTTATAGCTGACACAATTGGTACATTAGCAGTTGCAAGGAGCAGCTAAATTAAAGTTTGTTATTTCTGTAACCTCACTTAATTGACTTTTTTTCTGTTGCCATCTATTTGGCACAGGGATATGGCATTTTAAATCCAGGTGTCTCGTTTTAGTCCACTCCAATACATGAATACATAGTAACCACAATTGCATACCTTCTACTACTAACCCCACAATTCAATACTTGCAGACACGTGGTGTATAGTCTGAAAAGTATGAAAGTCCAAATAAAATTCAAAGGAAAACTTTCTTTAAGTGTGACAGTTTTTTAACTAAAATAATCCAAGTTGAACCTGTCCACCACCCGCACCAGGGCCCCCCATACCCATCTATGAGTCAGTTATAATGGATCCTTTATGGTCCAAGTTTCTTAGATGAAAGAGTAATATTTGCCCATTCTGACTGCCAGTTGATATCTATTTTAAAGGGTGTAAAAGGTTGGCAACCATACATTGTTTAAAGGAAGGGCTAGAAGCTTATGTTCCAATATAAAATTGTAAAGGATTGAGGCTACTCCTTTAGCAGTTTGTTGAAGGATTTTAGTAATGGATGAGGATGAGAGGACAAGCTGCACTGCATTCTCCTGATCATCCATAAGCATGTAGTGCAATGTGTAATTCATTTTTTCAGTTTTACTGGTTCTTTTTCATGTAAATACTGATTTCTTTATCTGGCACAGAACGTAGCCATTGACTTGCTCTCTTTCATACACACACAGACATACACATCAATACATTTATATTTCCTTTTTCTCTCTTTTACCCACCCCCCACGGCAATACTCAGAATCCATTGCATCCATCCTGCCGTTATTTTCATGAAATTCTGAGTAGGAAAAAAATACGTAATTTCAACAGAGAAGAGTGCTGAGCCGCACATTAAGAACATTAAGTGAAGTTAATAGGTAGGCATCATTCTCCAGACGCTGATGACTTCACTGGGAAAATTGGTTTGGAAAAATGTAATTTAATTCGAAATTGCAGTGGAAGGCCCCTTATCCTGCTGGTTATTTAACAGAAAATAACATTGAATGGTCTAGCAGGTTATGATGAAGCACACTCATTTGGAGAAAGAGGGGACATAATTAAAAAGTGTTGCCCTTCAGGGCTAATAATAACAGCTGGATGAGAGAAAAAAGGTAGGGGAAGGGGAAAAAGAGAAAAAGAGAGAGAGAAAGGAAGGAGGTGAAGGGATAAAAGACATCCAATGACATCTTTATGACAATAAAGATGGACGCAATAGCTCGAGTGTCTGCGGCAGGTCTCAGTCTTTATCTTTAATTTGGGCCTGTAATAACTGCTTTCATCAGCTGATCTACATCTAGATTGTTTGATTTTTCTCCTGCTGCTTGATCTTTTCAGGAGTATTACCATACATATAGCATGTTGCCTGTCTGCATCTGTCTGTTCTGCTTGCTGCTCTCCCTCCCCATCGTCTTCTCTCTCCCAACTTTTCTGGGCCGTTGCATTTATTTTTTCTATAGGTACAATTGAATCAGCTGAAGGTTTGAAGACATTCATCTTTAACGACAATTTCATTTCAGTCAGAAATGACAATAAGTGCACTAGATGGCTTCAGCCAGCAGCCACAAACCGGCTGCAGTGGCTGCAATATATTTCTTTGGGGCAATTGCGCCTGTCAAAATTCCGCAAAAAGTGCTTATTTTTGCCACTGACAGGCTCAGACTGTTACATGAGGTGTCTAACAACATCATAGAAAGGATCCATACCGGTGACTTCCAATGACACACTTTTGTTTGTTTTGTTTTTTTTACAGGAAACAGAAGGACAATTGTCCCTCTGAAATCTCGTGAGAGGAGAGTTCTTGCTAGCAAGACTTTATTTCCTAACGTTACTCAAACACAACAAACTCCTTTCTCCAACTCTGACTCACGTTTCCACCGTCGTCTTCCTGCAAGAACTCGCCAACGCAGTACGTCAACAAAGCAACGTCTCACGCTCAGGTACAAAACACAGATGAGCTGACATTCACCTTTTGTACTGAAGGGAAACGAATGATGTCTACAAATGATTCCAGTTTTTTCTTAGAGACGACTCCCCAGAGACTCCTTTCACTTTAGCCGTGAAGGGGAAGATGAGCAAGGAGAAAGTCTCAAGATTTGTGGTGAAAAGGTTGGAATCAGATCCGAGATACAATAGAACCGAAATCAATAAGTTGAATTGGAATCAGATTTGGAATCAATAAAGTAAAACGATACCCAACCCTATCCCTAACCAGGATGTCTGCTTGGACAGAAGGCTACCTCACACAGGAACACCCATAGTAATAATAGGAAGCTTTTTGAAGGTTCACTGGCAGTGAAATGTCATTACATAAATAACATTATATGACACGACACACTACATGATACAAACCTATGTCTGTGTTAAATCCAATTGATCAATGTTTGTAAGTGTTTTTTTCCTTTTTGCTTAATGATTTCTTGCCATTTTTCAAAAAGATTTATGATTTTGTATTGCTGTCTGAGCATTGTCTTATGATCTGTGAATTCGGATATTTTCTATACGATTATGTACCATTTTTGAACAACGTTGCCCTGGGACAATGATAAGGTTTTTGGGGTGGGAAGGTCCAAAAAAAAAAATACGTTTTATCAGTAGAATGTGCAGTAGAGGGTTAAGTTGGGTCGAGGTTAGGGAGCTGAGAGAGAGAAGCATACTTTATTAAAATTTATGTCACACTTTCAACTTTCAAAAGGCTGCAAGAAGCCAACCTGCCATGGCTACTACCTAGCAGCGTTTGTTGTCCTTTGATGACCTTTGTTTGCTTGAAAAGTGAGCTGGTAATAAGTTAAACTGCACTGTAGCTATCAGGATTTTCTGTACTGGGAATCGTGTCTCAGCGGTGACAGCAAACTGAGCCTTCTTAATGTTGACATGACCATCCCACACACCTAATTCCAACACTTACCTGGTATCTTCCTGGGGATTCCCAGACCTCTATCATCTAGTTCCGCGAACGTGATATGTCAGCAGTTAATTGTTCCTGCAAAACTTCGGAATCTTGAACAAGTGTTCAGTCAGAAGGTAATTAGGTTTCCAAATGTAGGTTATTGGGACACAGATAACTGTCTTGATTTTAGCTTTGGTCTACTACTAAACACTGTAGAGAAGTGTCAACCTTAAACCTGTGTGTGTATTCTCTGTGTGTTCTGTGTTTTACTGAACATCCAACTCGTTGGTTAATCCTGAAAATTACTTCATTTTTACCAAATATGCTCTTATACGGACTTTGTACCAGGTGTGTGTGCATGTGAATGCAAGCACGAGACTGACTGGTGTTGTGAATAATTAGGCTACTTTGCATCAGGCTGTTGTATAAGGAGCCAAGCCAATCCTACTGAGGCTTGTGGGGCAGGATATTTCCCAGATAAGCACTTTGACCATTAGGGCTTTATTTTCATTTGTGGCTGTTCCTTATCTTAACATCATTTACAATTTAAGGTAAAGTTATAGTTTTAGTTATCACTCACTCATCGTCAACTCGCAGGGAGGACTGGAGCCAATCCCAGCTGACATCGGGTGAAAGGCGGGTTACTCCCTGTACAGGTCGCCAGTCCATCGCAGGGCCACATATATACAAACAACCACTCACACCTAAGGACAATTTAGAGTCGCCAATTAACAATTAATTAAACACTCTACCTATCCTTCCTGCAAGACGACCCCACCATCTTGTCACGGATCATGGACTGTCTCTCGGACATATCTGCATGGATGAAGGCTTGCCACAACTAAACCTCTCTAATACTGAACTCTTGGTCATTCCAGCCAAGCAATCTATCCACCATAACATCACACTACAAATTGACTCCTCAAACATCACTCAAACCAAGGTGGTAAAAAAAACTGCTGCTTTGCTCTATACAACATAAGGAAAATCAGGTCCTACCTCACTCAGTACGCCACCCAGCTTCTGGTACAGGCCATGGTTATCTCTCGCCTCGACTATTGCAATGCCCTCCTAGCAGGTCTTCCAGCTTGTGCGGTGAAACCCGTACAAATGGTTCAGAACGCAGCAGCACGTCTGGTTTTTGATCAGCCCAAAAGGACTCATGTCACTCCATTACTCAGTGACCTCCACTGGCCACCCATGGCCACCCGAATCAAATTCAAGTTACTAATGCTTGCACAGGGAGCTACTACTGGGTCTGCACCCATCCACTTAAACTCCATGATACAAGTTTACGTTTTTTCTCGGCTACTACGCTCCTCCAACGAACGCCGTCTGGCTCTGCCATCCCTACACACAAAGCAATCCCAGTCCCGGCTGTTCTCATCTGTGACACCACGATGGTGGAACGAGCTACCACACGCCATCAGAGGAGGGGCGTCCCTCTCTAACTTCAAGAAGCTCTTGAGCTCATCTCTTCCGAGAACACTTCCTCTTATAACAACTCTAACTCCTAACATTTAACATGCACTTCCTGTGCTCTTCTTCTTCCATCCCCTTACAATTATCCTGTATTGATTGCACTTTTTGTTAACTCTTACTTCTTTCCCAAATGAGTAAATGTATATGTAGCCTGCATGTCTTTGGATGGTGGGAGGACCCGGGAAGAACATGCAAACTCCATACAGAAAGGACTGAGACGACCAAGGTTCGAACCCATGACTTTTTTGCTGTGAGCCGACAGTGCTAACCACTGCATCACCATGCCTCCCATTACATTACTATACCTATTATCTTATGTTTGATTTTGCCCAGGGCTGCAATGTAGTTTAGAGTCAAATCTCCATGCAAGTTTTAATATGATTAGGGCAATCTATGATAAACGAGTGGTGAATAATACTTGCGCTCCACAGCCTCCAGTTAGAAAGAGGTGTGTGCATGTGTGCATTTACACATAGACCTCACAGTACAGTTACTTTATTAATTATTCAAATCGACTGACATAGCACAAGAATGTAACAATTCTTTACCTTGGATGCACAGATATCTGCCCCAACAGAAGTGTGTCAGTGTTTCGTGAAGCTTAAATTCAGCTAAGAATGACATCTGCGATGTATATTTATGTTTGGTGCAAAAGCCATAACATTTTAATGGGCATTTAATGCATTCAACCAAGATGTACAGTACAAGGTATGAGGTTGAATTATTTATCATTTTACAAGATGGCTTTATACCGAGATGAAGCTGTATTTCCCTTTGTTACTCACAAAAAGCAAATGTTGCATACAAAAATTATAGACACTAGATTGGTGGATAAATAACCAGTCATAGAAATAAAACCGTTTTACATGGTGTAGTGCTGAGGATGAATTAAGTTTTCTTACGAAATACAGCCGTTTCTGAGCTTTCTTTACAAGGGTGGAGATTGGAGATGACCATGTCAGGTTCTCTGTGATGCTGATTCCCAGGAACCTGAAACTATTCAGCTGCTCTACCTCAGCTCCACTGATGTAGACAGGAGTGTATTTACCTCCTTTTCCTAAAATCAACAATCAGCTCCTTGGTTTTGCTTACATTGAGCAGTAGGTTGTTCTTGTGTGAGCAGCACCAAAGATATCCATTTGATAGCAGAAGTTGTATTCTCCCTTAGCGCAGCAGAGATGCTACTGAGCAAACCTGCTTAGCTCCAGGCATGCATTTGAAGCTGATGATGGTTTTGGGCCTCTTGCTTAACAAACTTCCCTTGGATAAATACTAGTTAAATAAGTAATAAGCTTCATGCTGAAAGTTTAATACTGCAGTAATGTGGGTATTGGCAGTAAAAAATTACATTGTTTCCTAGGTGTGTATGAAACGCTAGTTCATGGCAGTTCTCAGTGGCGTCCATTTACACCAGGCTGAAATAATGATGAATTATTAAATTGAAGAGTAGCAGGAGTAGTAGCTACAGTGTTCAACCTGTACTGCAGGGAGAAAAATACCCACTCTAATATGTATGGAAGAAAAAAAGTGAATGGAAATAAACAAAGAAAGAAACCAGAGTTGAAGAATTAATGTCAATAAATAAATGGATCTATGTGTGAGCAAATTAGACACAAGGAAGGAGATCTAATAAAAAATGAAGATTAAGATGGATATTAACACAAATTGTATGGAAAAAGTAGATTGACGTTTATTTGTAAAGTATGGTTTGTGGAGGTTTGCAAACCAACCATCCAAAGTGTGTTCAAGGATTACTATTTTGAGTATCAAATTCTAACTTCCTGTATAGCTGGAGTCTGCATCTGTAACACCCACATCGCTGACATCACGAGCACACACAGCTTAGCCATGGACATGGTCACACTTCCTTCTGCAGATAACAGTCATCTCTATCTATGAAAAGCATAAAATACATTTAAAAAAGAAACTGTTAAGAACGAGGCTTGTGGATGAATGAGACTGTCATCAGCAGTTCCTCTTTTGCTTCCAGAACACTTGGGCACCATTATGCCTGTATTGTTTGGTTCAGTGTAAAAAACCAGGGATATCTCATTATTGGAAGCATATCGGGGAATGAATCTGGCCGAATAGAATCAAACTTTCTAACATGGATAGAGCCACACGGACGCAGTTCAGGCAGCTAGCTCCTGTCCTCCATCCCCCCTCTCTGCGTGATTCACTGCAGGTAACAATGTGCAGACTGAAGCTACATGGCAATCTAAGCTTAAAGTTAGACTACAGACAGCTTTCATTTAGCTCGCTGTACATCTAGCTTTGCCAAGGTAGCGTTAGCACGGTGTGCTTTTAATAACAGAGGATGAGAGACGTGAACAGAGCAGATCAAATAACCCTTTCTACATGTAAGCTTGCTTAATGGATGTATGGACAAAATTGTCTTTTACTCTTGAGGATTTATTGCACAAACTGCAGTGGTGAGGATGGCTGTCATCAACTCAAGTAGCTTGGAGTTACCTTCACTTCAACATGTCCATGTCCTATGTCTGCACTTGCCACTGTTTGTGTGTGTGAGCCCGCATGTGTGTGTTTGTGTGCAGGAGGTGACACAGAGCAGCGGAGGCTGCAGAGGCTGTAGCCTGATAATAAACAGTACGGTCTTCAGCCCCAGGCCCGTTTAACACCATGCTTCAGTGCCCACCTGGTATCTGATTAAACATCGCATATGCCTGTTCTGTTCTGTACAGGGGTTCTTTACTAGTGCTCTCTGCTTCGGGCTTTCCATGTGTGCACATGGATGGGCAGTGAGGCGCTCTCCCTACCATATGGCTTTTCCACGTAGGCACGTGGAAGGGCAGAGAGGTGTGCTGTCCCTGCCTCATGCTTTCCACATAGGCACTTGGAGATCTCAGAACAGAGCCATATCGCCAAATATAATTACAATGCCGCAATATCAGTCTTAGATGAAAGTTGTCCTAACTGAACCATAGAGGTGGCAGACCCGAAGACACAAACAAGTTGCTTTTTTTAATTGTTTTTGTGGAATGGGTCGTTTAAAAGACACCTACTGTATATACCAGGTGTCTCACAGACACCATGATATTTAAAGGGATTTATTTTTATTGTTGAGGTTTTTATACAATCTGTTGGTGCTTTGAAAACAACAGACAAAATGCCATGAGATCTTTTTTATTGGGACCACCAGACATTTTGGAGTCTCACTGAATCACACCAAAAAAAAAATCATCTGAGTATAAAGCAAGTGTAAGTATGAGGGTAACGAATGTTTCAAATATTTTGAACAGTTTTGACAGTGGAAAAAGATGCGACCTAACCACTTCACTGTGGTAGAATAGAATCACTATTCTATCGTGGTTCTTTGTTCATCTATGAAAATGAATTTGTGTGTGTGTGTGTGTGTGTGTGTGTGTGTGTGTGTGTGTGTGTGTTATTCATATGACTTGACAATGCTTTGATTCAGTCTACTCTATAGCAATACAAACATGCACATACTCTCAGCCTTCACCCTCTTTCCAGAGGGCTACTCTTCCTCGCTTGAATAAGCCCTGTTGTTCTTGGTGTTGTCTTGGTGAAGCAAATGAGGTTGTTGGGATTAATTGTGACCACAAACCAAAGGCTTTGTTTTTGCAGTGAGAGACTGGCAGTGTTAGCAGGTGGCAACAATTAAGACAGTTTGTAAAAGAAGAGCTTGGAATCTTTGGTACAAAAGAACAATAGCTGGATCGGAATGAGGCAAACAGTCGATTTATAATAAAGGCTGTGGAGGTAGTTCGTATTGACAATCATAAAGGAGCCTCCAGATCCAGCCTCAGATCCTCTTCCTGTGCTCTGTATTGTATTATCAGTCTGACTCTTACAGTTAAAGGTCTCCTGTGGGGTTTTCTTGTAAACAAATAAAAATTATGTTTACATTCAGTGTTACTCACCAAAAACATAGTGTGTGTATCCTTGAGGTCTAACAAATATGATGGATGCATTAACATTTTAAAGCTGATTTTTCTTAAACGTTCAAACAAATCAGGGACCCATACAAAACTGTTCCACAGCACTACCAGAGGTAAAAAAAAAAAAACACAGAATACCTTGAATCAGGGGAGATATTTTGAATACTATCAAGTTTTCACTCAGAATCCCATGCACGCTTAATATGAGAAACATCAAATGGAAAGTGCAATAATGCAAAGGTGACCTTTGGAAAAAAAAAAACATTCCCACTATACAGTGGATAACTGTCTGGTTGACCACTGGTTCACTCTTCTGCCTCTGGAAAAACAAGCTGTCAATTTGTTAGCAAGACTGTTAACAGCATAGCTTTGGAGATGACAGCATCGCTTGGTTGGTCCAACTGTTCAGTCCAAAGTGAAATACCCAACTAATGGATTGTCATGAAATGTGGTCCCCAGAGGATAAATCGTGATGACTTTGTTGACCAAATTTTTAATGCAGAGCCACATATAACTCAAAAAGGCTTGGCTTCTGTTTTGTTCAGTTTCATGTTACCATAACCTTGATAAAGGGTAAAGATAATACAGACAGAAGAAGCAAACTGGTGCAGTTTAATGATTTATTGTGCATAAGAAAAGCATAAGGACCGGACAGAGTGGAGGGACAGATGAGTGATGAGGAGTTCTGGAGGAGAGGCGGGGGAAAGCAGCAGAGCTTCTGGACAAATAAAACCAGATTCTGCTCTGATCTGGAGGAGCTCAGAGTTAATTTTTGTGTTAAATCAATTTTTAATTAAAATTTGGGGAATATAAAAGTGGATTTATCTTCACTTGCATTGCTCAACCTGTAGCAGTCTCTGGGCACCCAGAGCTCTGTGATACTTAATGTTTATACAGAGACTGATTAAAGTAGGAGATTGCTTAGAGAAAATTAAGCAAGGAAGTTGAACTACCTAGTAAGTTCAGAAAATATGTGCAAGTTGTCTGTGAAGGTTCTCAGTCATCCAGGTCATAGTTATCCAACGAAGGTTGAGGTCAAGGGCAACTGGACTTGGTTGAAGATACTAGAAGACATTTCGTCCCTCATCCAAGAGACTTATGCCACATTCAGACCAAACGCGAATTTTCGCCTCGCGACGCTTTCCTCGCGTGAGTACATTCGCTGCAAGTGTTCACACACGCAACGCGAGAAGGCGATTTTAACGCGTTAACATTAATAAACACAATTTGCCATTACTACAGCTGTATGAACCCAAAGTAAACATTTTGCTGTGATTAAATAGCAATAAACGGATCAAACTGATGCCGAAATAACTACAATATGATGCAGTTTTGTTAAACATGTGAATTCATGCTTTGTCAGGTCTGTCAGCAAGACAGCAGGACAACAACTTCTAAAATGTTTGTTTTCTGAATGCAGTTCGGATCGATCAGGTCTATGCTATGCTAACTTGGTCACAGTAAAGTACAACGATAGCTGGACTAAAGTTACATACACATGTTTTCTCACCAGCAATGTCCAGTTTTGTCCGGTTTGTATATAAATATAAAGTAGTGCCAAACGACGCTAACAACACTGGAACCGGATGTGCACGGAATCTAGCTGCTGAGAAGCTCGAGTGAAGCTAAATCACCGTTGTAATCCTATAAACTAAAGTAAAAAGTCCAGTCCAACCACGGGTGTTTATTTGCCCGAAAGCTGGAGCACTGCTCCCTGCTCCTCTAGCCCAAGTTTAGCAGCTCTCAGGTGGCCAGCAAATTTTCAATCGCCCGCTCTGCCCGGCCCTCTCCACACAACGCTCTGAAGCGGAAATGCTTGTTCAGTTTCCTGGGAAGTGATGAAAGGACATCAACCCGGGTGTAAAGGCTTACCTGACACCTCTGTGTACAGAACTGTACATTGGGGAAACTGAACAACCACTACACAAATGCATGGCTCAACACAGAAGGGCTAACTCCTCAGGTCAAGACTCAGCAGTTTATTTACATCTGAAGGATAAAGGACACTCATTTGAAGACCACCAGGTGCACATTTTAGGAAGAGAAGATGGATGTTAAATTCGCTTTGCATTTTATGTGAACACACTATTACATGTCAGGCTGCTTTTGCCCTCTGTATGCCAGCATTCTATCTATGAAATAACACAATGGTGCAGCATTACGCCAACATTGTTAGACTTCGGTGAAAAAAAGCAAAGCCAGGGTTTTGACAGGTTTTCTTTACAGATGTATTGCAGGATCTCTGTTTAAATAGAGCTCTTGACATGCGATGTAGTCAGCTGTGACCCCAGCAGACACTGACTGATGAACTCAAGTTAATGATGTATTTTACACAGATGGCTGTTGGGTATTTTGAAACCAAAGCTTGGTGACAATTCCAGAAAACTTTAAAGTGGTGGTGGTGACTCACTGCAGTGCATTGTGGGACATAGTAGCTTATATCATAGAGGCTTATGGGATGGTCAATCATCTTGACACCTCTGGTATTGTTCCTGTTGGCGCCGTGTGTGTGTATGCATGTGGACACGTGTGTTCAGTAGAATGACTGAGAAAGCAAAACTTGTGTGTGTTTTCTGTATGTGTGTGTGTGTGTGTGTGTGTGCGCATGAAGGTCCATGGAGATGTTGTATGTTGTATGCTGTACTGTGTTATTGTTTTATTTCCTATGATTTATTGCATGGGCTCTGGATTGTATTTCAGTTCTGATGTGTTCCAGATTTATTTCAGCAGTTTGAGTTGTTATCCTTTCAAAAAAACTTTATTTACAGTACAATGGCTATTTCCTACTAGTCAAATGCTTTTATGTAATGTCATGGAGGTGCCATGTGACACATGCAATCTATTGAAAATGTCATCCATGTTAGTAGTGACCTAGTGAGGCTGTAATGTTACACACTAGAAAACAAAACAGCACCCATCTTGATGCAGGTGATCTCACTGAGATACGCCACAGTCCTATTAAACAGCAATGAGGTGACTCAGCTATCCAGAAAAGCATCAGTTTTATCATGAATATAATGAATTTCACATACAGCCAGTACAGGCTGCACTAGAAGAAAGCAGTGTTTGTTTGTTTGTGTGTGTGTGTGTGCGGACATGTGTAAGAATGGTAAATAAATATATAAATATCTTATTCATGATGTAGATGTACAAAATATATATATATTTGGTTTTGTTTGGATAAACGTGATTGAACATATCTGGACAACAATGACACTAACAAATGTATGCACACAGAGACACATATTAGTGTCCGGTTTTATGATTGTGCGACACTAGTAAAAGGATCATGCATTGCACAAACCTGAGAGTATGTTGTAGAAAGATGCTATATGTAGGTGATAGTTGTAGATGCTTGATATTGGACTTCCTCACAAACAGACCCCAGTCATTTCGGATTGGTGAACACACCTCCTCCACTCTAGTGCTCAACACCGGAGCCTCACAGTGCAGTATGCTCAGCCCCCTCTTGTTCACGCTACACCCATGACTGCATCCCCCGACATGGAGAAAACTCTGTTGTGAAGTTTGTGGTGTCTACATCAGTGGTGCTGAGGTGGAGCAGGTGAACAGTTTCAGGTTCCTGGGAATCAGTATCACAGACCTGACATGGTCATCTCACATCTCCACGTTGGTGAAGAAAGCTCAGAAACGACTGTATTTCTAGAATATGGCGACATTCCTGTGCCAAGTTCTTGTCAGCTTTTACAGAGAAGCAATAGAAAGCATCCTGACTGGAAACATCACAAACTGGCATGGGATGTGCACGGCCTAGGACCGGAGGGCTCTGCAGCGATTGATTAAAACTGCTCAGAAGATCGATGGTACCCATCTCCTGAGCATCAGTGATATCGGTGAGTTGAGGTGCCTACGCAGAGCCCAAAGGACACTAAAGGACATTACCCACCCAGCCACAGCCTGTTCAACCTGCTGCTATCTGGGAAGAGATATAGCTTTCAGCTGCCTCACCTCCAGACAGCAGAGCAGCTTTTTCCCTCAAGCTATCAGACTTTTAAACTCAAATTCATCCTCAGCACTGCTCCATTGATCATTGAATATTGTTTATTTCTGTTTACCATTTTTAGAATTGCTTCTGTATTAATGTATATTGTCTGCTATGTAGCAGAAGGGAGTTACAAAGCACAGTTTCATTATATAACCTGTTATATTGTGACAATAAAATGTACCTACCTACCTACCTACTTAGTCAGAATTTCCTCCTGCTAACAGGAAAAAACAACTTCTACACAGTGGAATAATCCAACAGAGTAACCTGAAAAAGGTATTCTTCTGATGTCATTGCTTCTGGCTGTTGTTTTCATATCAGTGCTGCATAACAACATTTCCTGTTAAACACCCAAAGCCCACTGAAAAAAATCTCCTCCCAGAAACCTCTGAAAATAGTCCCCACATTTATTCAAAACTACACTGTCCACCTCTTTTAGGAAATTACTGAGCATTTAAAAACAAAGAAAAGAAACTTTAATGAATGATGGGGTTGGGGTTGAATGTCACAGACAGGTTAGGAATATAGGAACGTATTGAGAGATGAAACAAAAACAACACATTTTAGTTTTTTGTCTTTTAACGGGATTAATTGACAAAAGAAAAATAAATAATCATACCAACCTTCTGTCCTCAAAAATAGGGAGTCCTCCCCCAGAAAGGTTTGAGTTTCAGAGACTTTGTTTCCTGCATTCTGTTGACTTTTAAATAATCAAAATAACAACATAATAAGTACATTGCAACAGAATTTTTATGTTACTTTTAATACTTTTCATTTTAATTTTCAGGAAAGAATACAATATAATTTGCCCCTGTGGCGTAAACTTCGAATACTACTGTTCTCTGGAATTCTTCTTTCCAGAATGTTTGAAATTTGCTTGAATATTTTTTTCTCTTAGTACTCTCCATTTCTCTCTCCGTCTTTAACTCACTAAAGAGGACGAGAGCAGCAGCTCAACACTCTCTTCTGCATCATGTGCACGCCAGGAAATTACACTTGGTGTAGCTGTATTGCTGTCTGGGTGGAAATAGAAACGTCAAGAGAGTTGTAGGGCTGTTATAAGCTGTGATAATGAAAAAGGAAAAAAAAAGTGTGAACATATGTTATAACTCAGGGGAAATATGAAATAAAACTCTCCTAACTTTCAAACACATTGATATTGTTTTTTGGGAAATGCCTAGTAAGGTCTGTAATGTGATGCTTAACATATGTAATGAAGAAAGTGTCCATATGCTTGGTGATTTTAGTTTGTAAAAAAAGAAAAAGATAGAGAAGTTTATAAGCAGCTGTTACATCAGTCAACTTCCCTGTTGAGAACTGAATACTCTGCAGGCTATGCTACAAATGAATTGGAAAATGTATGTGAGTAAAGTGTATTAATTCAGTTCTTTGTTTATTTTCCCAAATTGGTACAGATTTCCAGGAAGACATAAAAGCTACATATTCCTCTAGGAAACTATTTGCAACTACACTCACCTAAAGGATTATTAGGAACACCATACTAATACTGTGTTTGACCCACTTTCGCCTTCAGAACTGCCTTAATTCTACGTGGCATTGATTCAACAAGGTGCTGAAAGCATTCTCTAGAAATGTTGGCCCATATTGATAGGATAGCATCTTGCAGTTGGAGATTTGTGGGATGCACATCCAGGGCACGAAGCTCCCGTTCCACCACATCCCAAAGATGCTCTATTGGGTTGAGATCTGGTGACTGTGGGGGCCATTTTAGTACAGTGAACTCATTGTCATGTTCAAGAAACCAATTTGAAATGATTCGAGCTTTGTGACGGTGCATTATCCTGCTGGAAGTAGCCATCAGAGGATGGGTACATGGTGGCCATAAAGGGCTGGACATGGTCAGAAACAATGCTCAGGTAGGCCGTGGCATTTAAACGATGCCCAATTGGCACTAAGGGGCCTAAAGTGTGCCAAGAAAACATCCCCCACACCATTACACCACCACCAGCAGCCTGCACAGTGGTAACAAGGCATGATGGATCCATGTTCTCATT
>NC_060167.1:7246090-7258833 GCF_021292245.1 Micropterus dolomieu | reverse complement strand
GATGCCCAATTGGCACTAAGGGGCCTAAAGTGTGCCAAGAAAACATCCCCCATACCATTACACCACCACCACCAGCCTGCACAGTGGTAACAAGGCATGATGGATCCATGTTCTCATTCTGTTTACGCCAAATTCTGACTCAATACCATCTGAATGTCTCAACAGAAATCGAGACTCATCAGACCAGGCAACATTTTTCTTCAACTGTCCAATTTTGGTGAGCTCTTGCAAATTGTAGCCTCTTTTTCCTATTTGTAGTGGAGATGAGTGGTATCCGGTGGGGTCTTCTGCTGTTGTAGCCCATCCGCCTCAAGGTTGTGCATGTTGTGGATTCACAAATGCTTTGCCGCATACCTCGGTTGTAACGAGTGGTTATTTCAGTCAAAGTTGCTCTTCTATCAGCTTGAATCAGTCGGCCCATTCTCCTCTGACCTCTAGCATCAACAAGGCATTTTCGCCCACAGGACTGCCTCATACTGGATGTTTTTCCCTTTTCACACCATTCTTTGTAAACCCTAGAAATGGTTGTGCGTTAAAATCCCAGTAACTGAGCAGACTGTGAAATACTCAGACCGGCCCGTCTGGCACCAACAACCATGCCACGCTCAAAGTTGCTTAAATCACCTTTCTTTCCCATTCTGACATTCAGTTTGGAGTTCAGGAGATTGTCTTGACCAGGACCACACCCCTAAATGCATTGAAGCAACTGCCATGTGATTGGTTGATTAGATAATTGCATTAATGAGAAATTGAACAGGTGTTCCTATTAATCCTTTAGGTGAGTGTATAGTTCTAGTGCAACTGCACTGGGGCCCAGACTGTATTGGGGGTCCTTGACGGGAGCGGTCCTTGCCGTGTTACAAGCACATCCCCCTTTGCCGTGATGTCAGACACCACAGACTTTTGTGTGTAAAACTACTGACAGTCAGTGGTTTTACACACAAAAGTCTGTAGCAAGCAGTAAGCTATAAGGTATACAGTGAAATATATAAAAAATACATTCCACAGATTCAACAGAATGATTTTTGTCTTATTTTATTTGGTATTCGTGTCACACAGCTACATATGCAGTGATGATTGCAGGGTAATATGTAAATAGCTGCCAAATCTTAAGTTTCTATTTGATCATGTGACAATTGACGACAAGACTACAGAACGCAAAATCTGACCAGTAGACTAACAGAGCACACGTGCAAGCTGGAAGTCGACGTGGGTCACACATTAAAGTAATTTCAAGGAGAGACAGGAGAGAAAAGAACACAAGGAGAGGGTTGCGAAGCTCCAAAATAAGATTGTTTTGGATTACTGAGGACATTGTCAAAGATCCCGCTCAGTGCAGGCTCGTTGGATGCCTTTCAAATAGGTGAGTAACTTTACAAGTATTTTTTTCAGTGGATGTGTTGTGGCTGCCGTGCTGCTGTTTTACAGGCTGTTGTCATTTCGTGGTCAGGTCGCCGCTGAGTAGGCCTACCTGTTGAATTGTGTGGATGTGCGTGACTGTGTGCGCTGTAGCTAGCCTGTTTCCAGAACATGGTGTTGTGTTATGAGTTGGCAACTTTTCTATCTTATTCACCATCACAACGTCTTGCCTCTCTGTCGAAGAGGAATGTGGTTGTCATGATTCGTGAGGTTATTAAGGTAGGTGGATTTGGTATACAGTATCTACATTATGACAATATAACAGTATGAACAGCACTGAAATAGAGTGGTGAATAAATAATAGTGGTAACCAGTAAACAGGTGGCTGATTAGAGACAGAGTTACTGGGTTATTGCACAAGAATTGTTCCTGACACCGTGTGTCAGAAATCAGCTGTTCATCAGAGTGATGGCTTGTGGGAAGAAACTGCTTCCGTGTCTATTGGTTTTGGCGTACAGTGCTCTGTAGCGCCTACTAGAGGAATAGATTGTGTCCGGGATGAGATGGATCTGCAGTGATGTTTCCTGCCCATTTCATGACTCTGGAAGTCCTGAATGGAGGGCAGGTTGGCACCGATGATCTTTTCTGCAGTCCTGACTGTCCGTTGTAGTCTGTCCCTGTCCTTTTTGGTGGCAGATCCAAACCAGACAGTGATGGAAGTGCAGAGAACAGACTGGATGATAGCTGTGTAAAGGTGCTGAGTTGGCGCAGGAAGCACATCGCCTTCTTGATAATGGCGTCAGTGTTGGGCTCCCACTTCAGGTCCTGGGAAACAGTGGATCCCAGAGACCTGAAGGATTCCACAGCAGACACACTTGCTGACTCCTATCAGTCAGGAAGTTTGTGATCTGCTGACAGGTGGAGGCTGGCACAGTGAGCTGGGTGAGTTTGGTGCTAAGAATGTCCAGGATGATGGTGTTGAACGCCGAGCTGAAGTCCACGAACAGGATCCTTGCATATGTCCGTGGAGAGTCGAGGTGTTGCAGGATGTAATGCAGTCCCAAGTTGACTGCATCATCCACAGACCTATTAGCCCTGTAGGCAAACTGTAGGGGGTCCAGCAAGGGGGCTGCAATGTCCTTCATTTACTTTAGACTGCTGCATCCAGGCGCACGCAACACAGCTGCAGCAGCAGCGTGTGTGTATGGGATTAATATCCTGCCTTGAATCAAAACTGAAAATAAAGTTCTGAAAGGTTGAAACTAAGTGTTTGAAAACTCAAAATCTTACAAAAAAAAAGTTTTGCAAGATCAAAAACTAAGATTTGCAAGCTTGCAAAATGTAAAAAAAATTTAAAAATCAAATGCTAAAATTATGTTGTTTTTGAGTTGTTTTTGATCTTTTTGGTTCAGGACTATGGACCATTTTCAGAAAGTTTTTAGCTGTTACTCTTATGAATGTCTGTTTCCACTGTTGGGCAACTCAGTGTGTGTATATATAAGTATATGTGGCTAAATATTGGTGTTGTTTAGAATTATAATTGATGAAACATTTTTTAGAGGCCATTGCCCGCTAGTTTGCCAAACGTAAATTGTCCCTTTCACCCCCAAAATATGCTGACTTCATGGGCAGCCACTGACACAAGATCGCACATTGCAAGCCTTTTTGTGGGTTCTGCACATGCCAGTTCAGATATCATGATGTTTTCTAGATATTTATCCGTACACAAAACAACACACAAAAAGCCTTAAGCACACAAGAGAGAAGGTGAACATGAAACTAAAAGAAACTGAAACATAACTGTATTTGGTTGGTATTTCAATTCTGTTAATGAAATAATTAAAGATAACAGATAAAACTCTCAGCCACGTTGCAAACTTCAAGCATATTTGATATGGAGGGAACTCTTTACACAGGCAGCAGTGTCCCAGGCACAGCGGGGTACCATGTGTCTCACAGCAGGTGGACACAAGGCACTGTCTTCTGTGTTTTCTGAAATTTTAGGCGCTTTTCGACCAAAAGTACCAGGGACTTTTAAGTCCCCAGGTCTATTTTCAAGGAACGTCTCGGGTTACGTATGTAACCCTTGTTCCCCGAGAAGGGGAATGAGACACTGCGTCGGTGACGTCACTATGGGAACACCTCTGGGCGTGGAAGGGCTGAACTATGAATGAAACTACTCCAATCCTATTGGTGTTACTAGAACGGTAGTGTGTGCCACACCTCACCCCGCCTGGAGTGCCTTGCTTCATAGAAAGGGCTAATGTGTCTTGTGTGCCGGCGTGCTTATATACCCCTCCGGTTACGCCGTCACACACTACTGTTCTAGTAACACCAATAGGATTGGAGTAGTTTCATTCATAGTTCAGCCCTGCCTCGCCCAGAGGTGTTCCCATAGTGTTGTCACCGACGCAGTTCGAGTTCCTTTGAAGGGGAACTAAAAGGTCCCTTCAGGTCCCTTCCCTTGTAGAAACTTCCTGACTGATGAAAACTCAAAACAACAACTTCTAACCCAGTATTTAGCGTAAATTTCATCAGCTGTTCGCTGTAGACACACTGCTGAACGCTGGCTGCTGTTTCCCAGCTATAAATTTAATGCCGACATATATCTCAGGCGGACATCCGCGAGACATGTGTGGATAAACTGGATAAAACCATCAAGTTCTTAAAATAACTCAGCACAGATAAAACAACACAATAATAAAATCGCGACAGTTTGGAAGGTTATTAAAATATTTCCAGCGACAAGAGCTGCAGATCAGCTGCAGCATCACGTCTGTGTCGCCTGAGCGTCGGAGGAACGTGATTTTAACAGGCTTAATTACCTGCTGTAATCAGCTGTTCAGCAGGTTTTGAAGAGGAGGAGACCGACTTCAGCTCTGTGTAGAAACTTCCTGACTGATGAAAACTTAAAAACAACTACTCTGGACCCAGTAATAGCTGTTCGCTGTAAACACACCCAGGCTGGCTGCTATTTACATTTAATGCCGATGATTGATCTCAGGCGGACAGTGGCGAGACATGTGTGCTATTTGACTGCTAATTGTGATTTATTGGTTTTCAAACAATGGTGGAAAAGAGAGGAGCAGTCGCAGACAAACACCCGACATTCTCCAGTTAAAGCCAGTAGCCTCTACTCGCCCATTCAGAAATTCACTGCAAGGCAAGCCCCACCCCCCCAAAGTACCCGGTACTTTCGGAAAGTACTACCCCGCCCCGAACAGGGTCTTTTTAGTAGGTAAAATTAAGACCCCAGAACTACATTTAGACCCTGGTCCCTCTGGTGGGAACGCAGTGAGTTCCTCCCAAGGTTCCTAGTTCCGGGGTATACTTCCTTTGGTCGAAACGCAGCTTTTGTCTGTAGCTCGTTCTAATAGTCATGTCTGTGTAGTGCATGCAGTGATAATGTAGTGAATAATGACGATTCTCTCTGACCAATCAGTAGCACGCAGTGTTTTGACTTTCAAGACTTCATCTTTTAACACAACTTATAATCTCTTGCTTGGAACCTCCGCAGTGGTGATCCCCCAAAAACTGCCAGGTACCAGATTTGCCCTATGAAAAACCAAACAAGGTGAGTAGAGGTTAATGCCGCTGGCAACAAAAGCGAGTCCACCCTTAAGTGAAAATGTGCAAATTGGGTCCAAAGTGTCAATATTTTGTATGGCTACCATTATTTTCCAGCACTGCTTTAACCCTTTTGGGCATGGAGTTCACCAGAGCTTCTAGAGGTTGCCACTGGAGTCCTCTTCCACTCCTCCATGACGACATCACGGAGCTTGTGGATGTTAGAGACCTTGCGCTCCTCCACCATGCAGTGGTCGTCTTGGAGGTGTGTTTGGGGTTGTTATCATGTTGGAATACTGCCGTGCATCCTAGTCTATTTCACATGCTGCAGCTCAGTTTCAGGGTCTTGGCAATCTTCTTAAAGCTTAGGCTATCTTTATGTAGAGCTACAATTCTTTTCTTTTTTCAGATCCTCAGAGTTCTTTGCCATGAGGTGCCATGTTGAACTTCCAGTGACCAGTATGAGGGAGTGAGAGAGTGAAAACACCAAATTTAACACTCCTGCTCCCCATTCACACCTGAGACCTTGTAACACGAATGGGTCAAATGACACCAGGGAGGGAAATTGGCTAATAAGGCTCAGTTTGTACATTTTCACTTAGGGGTGTACTTGCCAGCGGTTTAGACATTAATGGCTGTGTGATTTTGAGGAGACAGCAAATTTACACTGTTAGACAAGCTGTACACTCACTTACTTACTTAACATTGTAGCAAAGAGTCACATCTTTGTGAGATACTGTATGTTTGGTTTGTAAATAAGAAATAAATCTAACCTTTAGTTTACATAAATATCACCAAATATCAGCAGCCTGTCACAGATGAAGTAAAAAAAGGCTGCAGCCTCTCCTGGCGGAGGGATTAATATCTAAATCAGAGAAAACAGGTCATACTTTTATTTTCATTAATATTTTACTGTTTCCAAGCTATCAGAATGCACAGAGCAGATATGAATTGCTGTTGTACACAATGCCGAATCTATAATATTAAATGTTTTTAATGTTCCTATGGAGATTATTGATGGGGGATTCTGTAGCTTCTTGTCCTGAAAATAAAGACAATTGGGGGGAGAGAGAGAGAATTTAATTTTCTACACTACATAATCAAATTGTGACCATGTACAGCATCATTTTGTATATAAATAAATAACACCAATTTAAAATGTTATAGCAGCAGAATTAAACAGTCTCCAAAAAGTGTGCAAACTGCAGTTTCTCATCAGCAACCATACCTAACACGTTTTATAACACCATATTTGCTTAAAAGATTCAAGATCTTTCATTACTTTATAAAAATGAAAATCAATTAACATTCAAGACCTCACAAGAATTGATAAAACCATTACACAGTCATCACTAGACAATTGCTTGATTTTATTCTTACGACTAGCATAAATTGCCATCTTTGCTTATCCAAGTAGGAAATTTATCAGTTGACATTTGAAACACAGCTTCTTCACATATTTTTAACCCAAAATAAAAGTCTCCATTGAAAAGTTTTCATTAAAACAACCAAAAAGTGTCTGTAAAACATCAAATAGAGGCTTTAGCCTCTCACACTGCATGAAGGCATGAAACACAGTCTCCCTCAATGAACAAAAAGGGCACCCTTGACCCACAACAGGATTCAACACAGAAACAAAAGCATTAACTGCAATTGCTCTATGCAGAATTCTCCATTGTAAATCCCCAGTTTTTTTGATTAACGGTGACTTGTATAGTGCTCGCCACTGTGGTCTTACATTTTCCCCCATATGCAAAATAGAATGCCAGTGTGTATCTACCCTCCTGTCCAGAGACTTTTTGTTTAAAGACTTTACACAGAGTTTAAATAAAGCTTTGCCATTTGCCCGATTTGGCCCTACTAATACCAAGTTATCAAAATGCAAAAAAATACCCACGCAACCTGTCAGATTTGGAGACAACATTAGATTAGGATAAGGGTCTTTACAGTCAGGCCTGCATGACCCCCTAAAATTGTCTCTCAACAGTTGCAGTTCATCTTTTGTTAAAGAGGCCCGCCATTTCTCTTTGGGCTACTATACGAATGGGTCTCATCCCCAATCGTTTAGCAACTGTCTCACTGTTACCAAAGTCGGGACCTGCTAACCTGAATAAAGTCCCCAATGTTCTAACTCCAGACCTGAGAAGACCAGATGCAAGCACAGGAAGAGACCTTTCACGAGCGATATCCATAGCTGAACCATAAATCATAGGCTCCTTTAATAACCAGTACAGGGCCCCAGCACTTCTGGTTCGATGTACCGTTACAAGCGACTGAACTTTAAAATGATTACGATAAAACACAGGGATTTTTCTGAGATTCATCTGCTTTGGATCCATCCAAAATAAAGTTCTGTCCAGTCCCAGTCCATCAAAAGTCTGTAAAATGGCACAAGCCACAGATTTCCAATTAGAATCCACTGATCCCAAGAGAAGATGCTGCACAAACTGCAAACGGAAAGCAGCTGTTCTGCTTTGTAGATGCACCAGTCCATGCCCACCTTCTTCTTTAGGTAGATACAACACACTCTGTGGAAGAACTACGTTCTTCATTTACAGGTTCAACCTTCGGCTTTGCCTCCTTTATCCCTTTCAGTAAACCTGAGACCCCTGCTGCTTCCTGGCCTCCTTCCGCCTCGACTGTCCCCCCCCTGTACTTGAGGTACCGGGTGCTTCATCCCCAGCACTAGGTGCTCCAGTTCCTGCAGATTGCTCTTCTCCCACATTATTCTCATTAAACCTACTATAGTTTTTACTATGTTTTGATTTAGGACAAACATGCACCAGATGCCCCATCTGGCCACAACCGAAACATTTCATTACACTTGTAGCATGACGCTGCGTGAGCTGCTCAAAATTCTCCATACTGGGGTCAGCCGCGCTCCCAGCAAACACTGGAAACAGACGCCCTGGTAAATGCAATTCACCAAAAAAAACTGCTACTAACTTTAGTAAATAGAACCATAAACGTCTGAAAAAAGAAAAACCTTAAAGTATACAAAAAGAAAAGATAGAAACAAAGAACAAGCTACTGACACAGCACTCACTCCACACTCACACTTCCGCTCAGAGAGAGAGAGAAGTAGAGAAAGACAGAAATAATGAAAAAGAAAGTTTTTGGACTGAAAAGACGAAGAGAGAGAAAGTGGTAGAGAGAGGTAGAGGTTAAAATGAGTCTCACCCTTGTTTCTTACTTGACTGAGCATTCACCAGCCTTCACCCCAGGGCTCTGCAGGGTCCGCTCTCTCCTCCTGTGGGTGTGTGTGTGCGACTGCAAAAAGAAACTTGGAGGTCAATGGAAAAATGAAACACATCAATGACAGGAGGGAGGAAAGAAGATAAAAACAGAAGACCGCAATAAATGACAGTGAAAAATTAAGAGAGGAAAGAAAAGCAGAGAGAGGGAGGATTGAGCGAAGGACAGAAAGAAAAACAGAAACAAAGGACAATATGCAGTGTTGCCACCCACTTACCGCTTCTGCAAAATCTCAGATTATGTAGAATCATGTTTGTGATGGCTCATTCAATACTTGCACATTGCAACTTAAGTATGGTTAAGATAGGGTGACTACAACTACTATCTTAAGATTAGGGAAAATTATAAGCATCTCTTGTTCACTGGACACCACTGTTCAAAGACCCTCTTCAACCCCCGTCTTTTCCTCTAGCACCACTATGAGGCTGATTTTTTTTGGTTATATACTGAATTAACTCAACGTATATTGGATAGATTTTCATGACATTTAGTCCACACATTTATGTCCCCCTCAGGATGAACTGTAATAACTTTAAGCTAATAAGCTAAACTAATGACACTGACATCAGCTTTAGCTATAGTGTTAGTGCTAATTAACAGATTTGCATGCTAACACACAAAATTACTATAGTGAACATGGTAAATTGTATACCTGCTAAACATCAACATGTTAGCATTGTGATCATTGTTAGCGTATAGCCTCACAGAGCATGGCTGTATACTATAAGTCTTGTTTATGTTGTAGTTGGTCGAGGTTGAGCTAACTGTTTAAATGCTCTTAAGTGGCTTAATCCATAGAATTGTGTCACTGTCATGGGCTACATTTCCATTCAGTTTAAACACTCCCAAAAAACTCCAGGACACAGGTGATTCACTTCCATGAAGTTTACTGGGAATCTTGTGAAACTGTAACAGTACAATGAGATGTTTATATCATTAAAGAAGCTAAACACACAGTATGAAGGTAAGCAGCACCGCTTAGCTAACGTAGCTGTGTAGTTTATAAAATGAAGCACAACCAAGCTAGCTGCAATGAAACATAAAGCTAACTTAGCCTTGCGTAAACTAATTAGCGTCTTAGCCATCACAATATTCTTAGAAACTCAAAATAGGTGATAACTTAACGTTACACAATGAAAAATACTTACAGATGTTGCCTAAGCAAAGAGGGAGAATGAAGAGCAATCAACTCAGAAGCTGGGAGAGATCACCGCATGGCAGTTTCCTTTTCGTTTCCCAGCATACACTGGTCCTAGGTTGCCACGGTGACAAAAATAAACAAACTACACTGAACTGGTGAAACGCAGTGACAAACACATTTTCTAGGAGCATAACAGACACATTTCATAAGATGATCAATGTTTTATATTTAAAATCTGAATCTGTAAAGTAACTGGTAACTTCAGCTGTCAAATAAATGTAGTGCTGTACAAAGATAAATAATTCCCATAGTGGAATCCCAAGAACTATAATCTCCTCAAAATTGCATCAAAGTACATAACTCTGGTAAATGTATTTGGTTACTGTCCACCACTAGATAGATGTGAGTAAAAGACAAGTGGTCACAGTCACCTCAGAAGGTAACAGGACAATTGTCTTTAACTTTCTCCTCACAAGATTCAAACCTCTGACCTTGAGACCACAAGTGACTCTGAAAGACTCTTCTACATGCTAAATTGATGGATAATTGAGCTTGACAGAGAGTGGAGAGATTGATTCAGGAATTAATCAAACACACACACAGAGTACGTGTATGTGTCAGCAGATAAATAGATACAAATGCACAAACACACATTGACACACATTTTAATAATTCTCAAATGTCTGCTTGGAAAATAGTCTTGCACACAAATGTCAGAAAATAGCCACCGATTACATACACACACAAACACACACACACACATACACACACACACACACACAAATGAGTCCAGAATGTGAGTGTATCCCCGGGCTGTGGTTCCCATTAACATCCTGTATGTGCTGCCGTGTTAACCGCCTGCAGTGCCAATCAGCTGAAATGCCAGTCTGCAGCCTCTGGCAGGAGCCCGAGTTGGTATATCCTGCTATCTTACTGTTTTCTTTTTCCTGCTTCCTGCAGGGAGACAGACAGAGAAACACACAGACAATCAGAAAGGTGGAGTGGAAGAGATAAAGAAAAAGGCCAGAGGCAGAAACAGGTAGCCAATGTTGAAAGACACCAACAGTAAAAGACTGTTCTTGGTGGATTGCCTGGTTGATTAGTAATCTCAAAAAAGCATTTTCCCACCTACCAATGGCAACAGAGTGACAGGGACAGTTGAATTTCTCAAATGATATGCACCACAAGCTATTCAGTTCCCCTCCATTGTACTGAGGTAGAAACAAAGAAAAGATTTTAAAATCTTTTGAAATTAAACAAAATCTATCTGCTTGGATATGACTGAGTTAGTAGAAATGGTTGTTTTTGTCATGGTCTGGGTTTAAGTTTTTTTTCTGTCTTTTAAAAGTTTGCTTCCTCATGTGTCTTTAATTTCACCTTCTGCCTTTGTGTGTTTCCCCCCTGTTTTGATTGTCTGTCCTGTCCTAATTAGTTTCACATGTGTCTAGTTAGCCTCCCCTCACTTGTTTCCCTTTGTCTGTTGTTGTCCTCATGTCAAGGGGTCCAACCCTTTTCCTAGTGTGTCCATTTGTTTTTGAATTTCTGCCTTCTTTTGGATTCTTGTTCATTCCCATCTGGATTTTGTTGCCTAATTGGACTGCTTGCCTGTTTTGACCTTTGCCTGTCTCACCTTTTGTTGTAAGCCTGAACACCTTTAGAAGAAGACCCTTTAGACCATTGGCTTTAGGAACCATTTTCTAGTAGTATCATTAATCAATTCAACAGTGTAACAGTTCAGTCATGTAAGAGGACTTGTTTAATGCATGCTTGTATGGTATTTTTTCTTAATAAACCAGCAGTATAAACACACTGTATAAAATCCTGCGGATCCAAATGAAGTCCTAATACACATTAGTATTTATAACCATACCAAAACAGTTTCTTTGTTGAGGAATATTGAGGATATAATGTAACGAAAACATTGAAATGGGAAATTACAGTAGTTAAAAAATAACATTTTACAACTATTTGGATTGAGAATAGTACAACCAGTGGAAAGGTTCTTCTCTGACTCTAATCCTTGGAGCAAGGCAGTCTGACTCTTGTTTAGTGATTGGAGTTTGGTTGATATGGATGTACTTGTTTTAGCTCTAAATTAAAAGTATTTGATTATGAAGTGTACAGTACTCTGTATCCATTATTTTATCATACATGTGGTCTATAGAAAATAAAAGTAGATTTTCTCAATAGATAAGCTTTGTGTGTGTGTGTGTGTGTGTGTGTGTGTGTGTGTGTGTGTGTGTGTGTGTGTGTGTGTGTTTGATTCTGTGTGAATCTTTTATCTTTTGCCTGTGACACTGTTTGCATAAAACTTGTCGCTAGGAATCTATAAAAAGAATTTCTTAAAATATAAGCCATCAGCAGGCTGTGAGCTCCCATCAACCCTCTTGTCAGCTCAGTTTGTTGTGATTTGTTTGTTTGGGTGTAATTAGCACAAAATGCAGCCACAATGTGGTGCTGAGGCCTGGAAGTGAGACTTATGACAAAGAAGCTGCAGTATATGCATTATGCAAATTACGCTGTTTAATGATGACTGCCAAGGCTGTGTGTTGTACAGTGTGTGTGTGTGGAGCTCAGTTGTGTGTGTTTGGTAAATGAGGCAATATGAAATAATGAATAAATACAGTTGCATTTTTACATGAAGCAATAAATTATGGAACAATGAAATATTATTTAATCAGTTTTATTTATAACATCATTCTCAGTGTCATTCTTTTCAATTATTCTTTCATTAAATTAAAACTTGCTATAGTTAAGCATCAAAACTAAATTTACTTCATAATAACAGATGCAAAATGCAACGTGGCAGCACTGTGTTTTGGAGTTACCTTTCACCAAAGGCCTCTGGACATAACATACATAGATCCAGAACTGAGCAAGAAATCCTGTAGTGTGAACATAAGACATTTAGATACAGAGCAAGTTCATCCTCACCAGCCACAAACAGCTTACAACTGAAATCCTCCTTCCTCCTCAGGCCTGACCAGTCCAAAGAAAAAAAAAGCAAATATTAGAAAATAATTAGAATGAGATGTGTGCTACGCTCCGTTGATGTGAATATGAAGCAGCTGATGAGTGGTGCATCGCATGTCCATCTCAGTTGTTGTTTGATTGGAGTAGACTGCAAATGAATTGGTTGGGAGGGTGAGAGGGGATCAGCTGCCTATGACAATTCACTGACAGACAATGATCTGTGAGTGTGTTTGTGTGTGAGAGAGAAAGCACTGAGTCTTTGTGTCACTTCAGCTTTAGTGTGTGTAATTGGGGGTTCAATTACTTGCACTAGAGCACGTGTTGAGAGAGAGAGATCTGTGTAGTTGTTTTGCCGATCGAGTAAATTAAAGGTATGCCAATGTGGCGTGCATGCTTAAATGTGTGTGTGTGTGTGTGTGTGTGTGTGTGTGTGTGTGTGTGTGTGTGT
>NC_060167.1:7233121-7245990 GCF_021292245.1 Micropterus dolomieu | reverse complement strand
ACACACACACACACACACAATGAGTCCAGAATGTGAGTGTATCCCCGGGCTGTGGTTCCCATTAACATCCTGTATGTGCTGCCGTGTTAACCGCCTGCAGTGCCAATCAGCTGAAATGCCAGTCTGCAGCCTCTGGCAGGAGCCCGAGTTGGTATATCCTGCTATCTTACTGTTTTCTTTTTCCTGCTTCCTGCAGGGAGACAGACAGAGAAACACACAGACAATCAGAAAGGTGGAGTGGAAGAGATAAAGAAAAAGGCCAGAGGCAGAAACAGGTAGCCAATGTTGAAAGACACCAACAGTAAAAGACTGTTCTTGGTGGATTGCCTGGTTGATTAGTAATCTCAAAAAAGCATTTTCCCACCTACCAATGGCAACAGAGTGACAGGGACAGTTGAATTTCTCAAATGATATGCACCACAAGCTATTCAGTTCCCCTCCATTGTACTGAGGTAGAAACAAAGAAAAGATTTTAAAATCTTTTGAAATTAAACAAAATCTATCTGCTTGGATATGACTGAGTTAGTAGAAATGGTTGTTTTTGTCATGGTCTGGGTTTAAGTTTTTTTTCTGTCTTTTAAAAGTTTGCTTCCTCATGTGTCTTTAATTTCACCTTCTGCCTTTGTGTGTTTCCCCCCTGTTTTGATTGTCTGTCCTGTCCTAATTAGTTTCACATGTGTCTAGTTAGCCTCCCCTCACTTGTTTCCCTTTGTCTGTTGTTGTCCTCATGTCAAGGGGTCCAACCCTTTTCCTAGTGTGTCCATTTGTTTTTGAATTTCTGCCTTCTTTTGGATTCTTGTTCATTCCCATCTGGATTTTGTTGCCTAATTGGACTGCTTGCCTGTTTTGACCTTTGCCTGTCTCACCTTTTGTTGTAAGCCTGAACACCTTTAGAAGAAGACCCTTTAGACCATTGGCTTTAGGAACCATTTTCTAGTAGTATCATTAATCAATTCAACAGTGTAACAGTTCAGTCATGTAAGAGGACTTGTTTAATGCATGCTTGTATGGTATTTTTTCTTAATAAACCAGCAGTATAAACACACTGTATAAAATCCTGCGGATCCAAATGAAGTCCTAATACACATTAGTATTTATAACCATACCAAAACAGTTTCTTTGTTGAGGAATATTGAGGATATAATGTAACGAAAACATTGAAATGGGAAATTACAGTAGTTAAAAAATAACATTTTACAACTATTTGGATTGAGAATAGTACAACCAGTGGAAAGGTTCTTCTCTGACTCTAATCCTTGGAGCAAGGCAGTCTGACTCTTGTTTAGTGATTGGAGTTTGGTTGATATGGATGTACTTGTTTTAGCTCTAAATTAAAAGTATTTGATTATGAAGTGTACAGTACTCTGTATCCATTATTTTATCATACATGTGGTCTATAGAAAATAAAAGTAGATTTTCTCAATAGATAAGCTTTGTGTGTGTGTGTGTGTGTGTGTGTGTGTGTGTGTGTGTGTGTGTGTGTGTGTGTGTGTGTTTGATTCTGTGTGAATCTTTTATCTTTTGCCTGTGACACTGTTTGCATAAAACTTGTCGCTAGGAATCTATAAAAAGAATTTCTTAAAATATAAGCCATCAGCAGGCTGTGAGCTCCCATCAACCCTCTTGTCAGCTCAGTTTGTTGTGATTTGTTTGTTTGGGTGTAATTAGCACAAAATGCAGCCACAATGTGGTGCTGAGGCCTGGAAGTGAGACTTATGACAAAGAAGCTGCAGTATATGCATTATGCAAATTACGCTGTTTAATGATGACTGCCAAGGCTGTGTGTTGTACAGTGTGTGTGTGTGGAGCTCAGTTGTGTGTGTTTGGTAAATGAGGCAATATGAAATAATGAATAAATACAGTTGCATTTTTACATGAAGCAATAAATTATGGAACAATGAAATATTATTTAATCAGTTTTATTTATAACATCATTCTCAGTGTCATTCTTTTCAATTATTCTTTCATTAAATTAAAACTTGCTATAGTTAAGCATCAAAACTAAATTTACTTCATAATAACAGATGCAAAATGCAACGTGGCAGCACTGTGTTTTGGAGTTACCTTTCACCAAAGGCCTCTGGACATAACATACATAGATCCAGAACTGAGCAAGAAATCCTGTAGTGTGAACATAAGACATTTAGATACAGAGCAAGTTCATCCTCACCAGCCACAAACAGCTTACAACTGAAATCCTCCTTCCTCCTCAGGCCTGACCAGTCCAAAGAAAAAAAAAGCAAATATTAGAAAATAATTAGAATGAGATGTGTGCTACGCTCCGTTGATGTGAATATGAAGCAGCTGATGAGTGGTGCATCGCATGTCCATCTCAGTTGTTGTTTGATTGGAGTAGACTGCAAATGAATTGGTTGGGAGGGTGAGAGGGGATCAGCTGCCTATGACAATTCACTGACAGACAATGATCTGTGAGTGTGTTTGTGTGTGAGAGAGAAAGCACTGAGTCTTTGTGTCACTTCAGCTTTAGTGTGTGTAATTGGGGGTTCAATTACTTGCACTAGAGCACGTGTTGAGAGAGAGAGATCTGTGTAGTTGTTTTGCCGATCGAGTAAATTAAAGGTATGCCAATGTGGCGTGCATGCTTAAATGTGTGTGTGTGTGTGTGTGTGTGTGTGTGTGTGTGTGTGTGTGTGTGTATCAGATTCCATTAGTATTGAAGTGTTTCTGTATGTTGCTGTAACAGATCCAGTCTGTGTGATACTGAACAGACTGTACTGTGTGTGTGTGTGTGTGTGTGTGTGTGTGTGTGTGTGTGTGTGTGTGTGTGTCAGATTCCATTAGTATTGAAGTGTTTCTGTATGTTGCTGTAACAGATCCAGTCTGTGTGATACTGAACAGACTGTACTGTGTGTGTGTGTGTGTGTGTGTGTGTGTGTGTGTGTGTGTGTGTGTGTGTGTGTGTCAGATTCCATTAGTATTGAAGTGTTTCTGTATGTTGCTGTAACAGATCCAGTCTGTGTGATACTGAACAGACTGTACTGTGGGGGGGGGGGTTAAATGGAAGTTCGGTGCTGTAAAAGACAAAGAAAAGGCTAGAGAGAAATAATAGAAGCCAGACCCTATAAAACCCTGTGTTCTTAAATTGGGAGTTAAGCAGTTCTCTTAATCAGTCATGTCCCATCATGGGAGTTTGACTATACAGTCTGAGTGTCCTTTGTTGATTTGGAGAATTACAGCCATGTCCCCTGGGGAATCGAGCGTGTGGGGGGGGCTACGAGTCCTTAGGTCCTTGTATAACCTAACCAACCTGGGAACACCTTGGGATCCCCCAGGAGAAGATGGAAAGTGTTACTGGTTATGACATTTGGGACACCTTGCTTAGCCTGCTGCCACTGTGACCTGACCCCGAATAAATGGAAAATGATGGATGGATAAATTTCAGTTGCCAGACACAGTGTCACCAGCTAAAACAAATTTGTCCTTTAAATTTGGTGGAGCACATGCAGAAAACAATACACTGTGCACTGTATCACTATGCAAGGTGTGTAGGAGTACTTGTCATTTTAGCAGACAAACTCAGGGTGTACAAATTTTAACAGCTTAATCTGCTCTGGGTGGATAAATTAAACACGCCCCCAGACTCAAACCTACATCCAATGTCCATGTTGTATTGTGTGCGTATGTCTGTGTGCGTGCTTGAGTCCTTGCCCCTTTCTCACTTCTTTGCATTTCCTCTTTCCAGTGTTGATCCCATAATCCATAGCTGCAGAGAAGACAGTGAAACATAATGTAAGGTGGAGGGAAAACATGTGCCAAACTTAAAATCAATATCTTCAAATTATAATATAAAGAATATCTGTCAGGGTTTTCAGAATGAGTGCTAGCAGGAGTGTGAGTCCAAATGCAAGACACTGGAGAAGGAGATAGAGTTCTGGGATTTTATTAACACTTACTGAAAACACAGGCGTACACTGAAAGGTGCAGACAAAGTGCAAAAAGGCAGGAAATCCAGAATTCAACAGAACACACTTCCAAACCACAAGACTGAGTGTGAACACACTACAATGAACAGACAGAGACTGAACAGAAATACCAGACATATATACATAGAGAGACACACATACACACACGCGGACTAACGAGCAGGGCGGGAGTAACACAGGTGACAGGGATCAAGACTAACTAGGCAGGCAGGCAGAGAGACAGTAGGGAAAACAGAGAGACAGGCAGGCAGAGTGATAACTGGGGTAACAGACAACACTTGACAGGCAGATGAGCATGAAACCAGATAGAAACAGAATAAGAGAAGAGCTTATGGCCACACAAATTCAAATGTCAACAGAACATAAGGCACGGGCAACTGACACAAGAGAAGAAACATACAACAGACTAAAACCTAATCATTCACTACCCTACAGACGTAACGGGAAGAACAGACTGAACTAATAACAGAACACAGAGCAGACATGGGGCAAAAAAACAACAACCTACACTAGGGATGAAACGATTACCGGTTTAACGGTAAACCGTGGTAAAATTCCCGACGGTTATTACCGTACACATTTTACCATGATAACCAGGTAGAGTTAACCACGCTGTTATAATCTCACGGCAAACACTGTCCAGCGTCTCCCAGAAGCAGGCGCACATGCGCAGAATGCAACGTCGGTTTGTTTGGGTCAATGACAACACGGCGGAAGACAGCGCTGCGGAGATTTTTCAGTCACTCTGAAGTCCGGATCATATTTTAGTTCCCTCAGAGAGTGCTGAGGGAAACTTGATTGAAGAAAATAACCTTACAGTGAACGCAGGGTGAGTCAACTTTTAGCTTTGGTTTGTCTCTGACTTGCTAACAGCATGTAAACTGAAGCTCTCAGTGTTAGCTGCTCTTGTAAAAACGTTACACGTTGTTCTGTTGCTGTGAGCATCGTGTGTCAGGCAGAGTCTATTTGTCCACTGCACATGATAACGTTACGCAGTTTAGTCAAACAACCAGCATATCTAGAAACGCTATAGACTCCTCTGTATTTATGTCAGTTTTTGGGCTCATTGCAGTTATATCACTGTCTTCTAAAAACTACTGTTTTCATATAATTGTCCACGGGATCATTGTATTACCTATAAAATATAAAATCTTGATAATGCACACTTGATTTTTATTTGTTTACAAAAGGTATTTGCTGTTATTTTATTTTTTATGCAAACGAAATGGCACTTGTATTTGTAGTTTTCAATATAAAACTTGTTGAAATGGTTTCAGTGTGTGTATCAGTACATTTTAATATCTTTTGGCACATTTACAATACCGTGATAATACTGATAACCGTGATAATTTGTCATTATAATCGTGATATGAAATCTTCATACCGTTTCATTCCTAACCTACACAGACCAGGAGTAACACTAAGACATGAAATCAAAACCCAGAGAAACCAAAATCAAAACACAGAGTAAACTAGACACAAGACAACAGACAGGCCTGAAACCCAAAACACTGACTAAATGACAGATACCTAACTGATAAAAGAATAAACTCACAGAGAACTAAACGGAACAGATGACCAAACCAAACCCTCAGAATCAAAACCCAAAAACATAGCACTCAGGACAGGATTGTGACAAAATCATTTAACATGATTAATCATTTAATAGAAAATTTAATACAAAAATGAGTGGAGAAGTGAAAGGAGCTGCTGGTTGTTTTTTCTGATTGTAAATTCAGTTTTTTTAAGAATCTGGTTGATAATGTAAACATACTTCAGGGTGTTTTTGTGGCCATTGGCTTAGACATATTTAAACTTTGTTTCTGAGAAATCATGTTATTCCATCAGTCTGTTTTTATATGCTGAATGGCTCCAAATACCAAAGTATTCATACTTTGTCAAAGACACCAACCAGAGTCTTGAATCAGACCTGTAGCATTTTTAGATCAAGTAAAAGTCATTCAGCTGGTTCAGAATTGATTCACATTATTAAATCTATCAAATGAGTCCTACAAAGCTCAACCTCTAACTTCACCCTGCTATTAGCTGCATGGCCACATCATTTGAAGCTCTCTGATAAGATTTTTCTTACATATATGCTTCCTCCAACTTTAATAAAATGTTTATTATTCACATTTTAGTCTTTTTTATCCTTTTCTTTTCTCGTTTTAGTTGGCAACAACTCAAAACGTTCTAGTCTAGTTTTAGTTGAGAAAAGTCATTAATGACTAAATTTTATACAAAATGTTTCCACTCTTTAAAGTGGTCATATTATGCTAATTGTCAGGTTCATCATTTTATTTAGGGGTTGTACCAGAATAGGTTTACATGGTTTCATTTTCAAAAAACACCATATTTTTTTTGTCATACTGCTCATTGCCTCTTTTCACCCTGTGTGTTGAACACTCCGTTTTTGAGTGATGCATCTCACTTTTACAAGATATTTGTTGGGAGTTGCACATGTGCAGTACCTAGATAAGGACTACTAGCCAATCAGAAGCAGAGTAGGGCGGGTCCTGACAAGTCGGTAAACACAGCTTCAGTTCAGCTGTATATTTACATTTATTCATTTAGCTGACACTTTTATCCACAGCGACTTACAATTGGTATACATGTCAGAGGTTGCACGCCTCTGGAGCAACTAGGGGCATGTCAGTGTGTCAGGGACACAATGGTGGATTGAACCTGGGTCTCTCACACCAAAGGCATGTGTCTTATCCATTGCGCCATCACCAACTCCCCGTATGTTTCCCTTACCAGCTTAGCAACATGGACTGGAGCAAGAGATTCAGAGTTATGAGTTATTAAATTTTGTTTTAAACTTTACTCTGTCTCTAAATCACAGAAACTACTTTATGTCCATTGACTTCCTGGAGGGTAGCTAATGTTTGGAAGCGAGAGAAGAGGCAGCAGGCGGATGTCTTGTCACTGTGTGTGTTTTCCACCAGTGTTTTTGAGGGTGTGTCTGACTAGAAGCTAGGCAAGCATTATGACGGGTGTTTTTTTTTGTGACGTCACATGGAAGCAGAAGATAAGGCTGGACTACAAACGAGCTGTTTTCAGGCAGTTCAGGAGTAGTTTTTTTCTGTGGGAGATGGGAACTCCCTTTGGGGCGGACTTTGGGCTTTTTCACTTTGCAAACCAATTACATGCACAAGAAGGTAAATAACTCAATAAAGGAAAGGGAAAAAGCCAAAAAGCATATGACATCTTTAAACTAATTCTATTAGGCTAATATTGGAAATAGCATGAGCAACATGTGAAGCACATTTAGATACACTGGGGAAAGGTCCTGTAAACCCAACATGGTTTTCACTCGAACGATAGAACAATATATGATAGAGCATTTCACTTGTCAAAAAAGTTTACTTATCCTGAACAAGTTATTGCATTAATTTTCAAGCCCTGCATGTTTCACTCCCAACCTCTGAAGCTAGCGAAATGACATTCGCTAACAAATTAACCCAGCCACTGTTTGCTAAAAAGCGAGGCTTACTGTGGCATAAGTCGCAAGGTTGGTTGTATTCTTCTAATATGTAGTCTTAAGCCAGCTTTTCATCTCCTGCTGCAGTGCATTGTTTTCCTTTCTGACAAAATAGAAATTAAAGAAATTAAATTAAATCTATTCTTTTTCCAACCCAAACCTTCTTACACTGAAGCCATCATGTTGTTGTCATTTACTCACTGTTGGTGTGGACAGCACAGGCTGTAATTTTGGGAATCTGCACACATCACATCAATCTGCACACGTCAATCAATGACAGGGATTCATTGTTTACATTTTGACAGATAGATCTGATGCACAATTGGGAGAAATTATCATGCATTTTTGACTGTCCAATATCCCACCAACATTTAGTGTTGTCAACGAAAACAAAACATGTACTTCATCGTAGTTTTTCTTATTAAAGATCTGTTTTTAACTTGTCAATATCTCGTCTAGTCATGGAAAAATGGTTGTTGACAAACATTTTTGACATATTCAAATTCATTCATTTAAATTACAGCGTCTACTGGAAAATGAAAATGGCTGTTACTGTGGGATCTGGCGTCATCAGAGCTAACCCTGAAAATGTAATTCAATACAGCCAGAGAGCAAAAGGACATGAACTTCCACAATAGATTTTGTTAACACAGGTGTGTAGACCACTGACGTCAAACATGGTGAAGAATGTTAATGTCTTTAAACATAATATGTAATTTTCACTTTAATTTTATCATCTTCTCGAGTGAGTATGAATTCAGTTTACTTATCATGTTCAGTACTACTCAGCCTTTGAAAACAGTTGTAAAATATCTTCTGTGGCTCTGATGTCACACCGATGTCATCCAGGTTATAAAAAAGTATAAGGAAAATCCTATGTTACAATCCATTTGAATCAGGAGAGATTTCAGCTAATTTTGTTCTTTACTGTATAAGATACAAGGCTAACACATATTTTCACTTATAAAACACAAAACTGAAGACTGAAGTTTTTTATTCATGGGAATTTTATTGGCACATCTTTGCTTTTCTGCTTTTCTGTTTTGAGAGCTTTGGACAACTTCTGTCTTCACACTTAGTATTAAACCAATTGAACTACACAACTGAACTGATATTGTTGTTGTTGATGCGACTGTGTTGTGTCACTGTTTGTTTATTGATGACATGTGATTTGTCAACACTGAATTTACTTCATGTAATGCCTTATTGCTTTTACTACAAAGTACATTTAAAATTGAGAGAGATGAATGGGTGGAGTGGAGGAAGGTGGAGAGTCGGAGGGATGAGGCAGGGAGGCCTGGATGGAGGGAAAAGGATAGAGTTAGAGAGAGAGAGAGAGAAAGAGACAGAGAGCGGTAAGGCTGTAATGAAGGAGGTATTGATTTTCTATAGAAGCTCTTTAATCAGAAGCTGTACTGACATACCCTGAAGGAGGATGTGTGTGTGTGTGTGCATGTGAGTGTGCATGTGTGTTTGTGTGCAGGGCAGGTCCCATTCAAATTACACTTCATCTGTTTCTCTGTGGACACCTGAGCATGCCTGTGTGGGAGTGTTGGGATGGTGTGTGTGTGTGTGTGTGTGTGTGTGTGTGTGTGTGTGTGTGTGTGTGTGTGTGTGTGTGTGGGCAGGCAGTGGATAGATAGATGAAGCTGCCCAGTAGATGGATGAGTGGAACAACCGTCGTTCATCATCTGGAGAACAAGCAAGGAAGGAAACGTTGTGATGGAGAAGAGGAAGAGGAGAACAGGAGGGGTTTAAGGGAAGGAGACAGAAGTAGTTGAAAAAATAGGGTGGGGGGAAGAAAAGAATATTTGATCAGATAGGCGAAAGAGGAGAGGAAGGAAGGAGGGTGGGTAAAGAGAACAAAGAAAAAGGAAGTAAAAGAAAAGGCAAAATAAGTCAAAAGTAGAAGGGAGGGAAGAAGACAAGAAAGGGAATATTTGAAAAAAATGATTCGTGTAGATCAGATGAAAAAGGGAGAAAGACAAAAGAGTAGGAAAATAGAAAGTGGGGAAAACAATATAGGAGGGAGGAAAAGAGGAAAAGCAGAGAGATGAAGAGGAGAATCAGAGTAGGAGTAGAGAAAAGTCAAAGGGGATAAATTTTTCTTCATCTTTTTCTCCTCTCGAGTGTTTTTTTTCCTCATCAGGACAATCAGTTTCATCAAATTCAGGATCTTTGTGCTAACTGTAATCATTTATACAGTTTTTTTAACATGGAAACAAAGGACTAACCTTGTAAGATGTTGCCATACTGTCCATCTCGATCCTAGTTCAGATTACGCAAATCATATCTGGTAGGATAACCAACAGTCATGGATAGGCAGATAGACTGTGGAAATATACTACATGATGTTCAATTTGGTGAAGAGGAAAGGCAGAGTAATGGCAAAATGAAAACAATTTACCAACATCTATATAGTTTTTCTTTTTGAAAGCTTATGTATTTTTCTACAGTTCCAGACAGCCATTAATTTCATTCATTTCTGCAAGGTATGAAAAATCTAAATATGTACATTATGAATATTCTATTTTTGCTGTGTGAAAAGTCTTCACTCCACTATGACAATGTCTGCCAAAAAATATGGCAATGAAACCGAATGAAAACCAATAGAGGTAGATGTAATGGAAGTACCATAGACTGAATATATAGAAATTTCCAAAACCTAGTATAGTATAATAGTATGATTTACAAAATGTACATTATTTGCAGTAAATGGGATAAACCATGTAAAACCACTGGTATGCTCCTTTTAAACACACTATTTAATTGTGAAAGTGCTCATAGTAATTCGCTTTTTCCCCCAAACAGAAAACTGTTTAACTTTACCAGTTGTTTTTAACCCACTCTTCAATTAAATATCCTGCACCATTTTGCATCTTCAAATACAGTAAATTGAATCTTTGCAACAAATGGGGGTGGGGAATAAGCCATAACAACAGCCAATTTCTGCTTCTAAAAGATAAGTTGGACTAGAGCCAGCACACCTCCAGTCAACTCAATTGAGGTGGAAACATTCATTCTTGAGGATCTGTAAAATCGCTATTTAAGTAAATTGCTCCCTTATTAATTGCTTATCTGAGCTTATAGTGAACTGATGTTGGGTCTGCCATGATTGTGGAGCAGAAAACAATGCAGTATTGATCCATCCATCGGCTGTCCTGGTTCCAGGAACAACAGTTCATTAATGCAGTCTAAGAGAGACTATCTGTCTCTATTACTGCCTGTTGACCTGCATGGCAATGATTTATAGGCAACCTGTGTAGGCATTGGAGACTGCTAATGTTTCCCTGAGTGGGAATGGAGGAGTCACCTGGGATGAAGCCAACAGTGTGCTGTCAGGCCTGCAGGTATCACCAATAAAAGCCTTAATGTTGTCAGAATCCTCAATGATGCACTGTGGAAAAAAAATAGGTCTGTAAGTAGCTTTATCTCACTCAGACTCACCAACATGTGATGCTTCTATATCTTTACCAGGTTATGTTATCCCTCCCCCAGTCATCTTCCTAAGCTTAGTGCCCATGCACATCACAAAGTGACACAGTAAAATTCCTTTCAAATTTAATGAAATGAATTGCTGCTGTTATAAATGCTGGTGTCACTAAGCCCTGACATGCTTTCTCTCAGGGTTGGTTTGTTGGAGTCAAAACCACAGTTGGATTGTCCCCGATCTAAACTTACTGGTCTGCTTTCAGACTTGTTTAATATTGCTGTCCACTTTCGTAGTCCTTCGTCAATACAATGTTTATCATGATTGCCAGGAAATGAGGGTCATTTCCATTTTGACATTTGGAAGGGAAATGGAGAACAATCTAAAAACCACGCAAACGGCCCTTTTCCAATCACCTTCTAGGAAAACAATGTGGTGTGGTGTCAAGTCGGGCTGTTCTTCCAGTTTGATTGGAATTGGTCTCAGTATGCATCATTGAAGTGATATGGCTTCTTGGTCTACACCTATGTCCTGGAAAAGCATTCGTTTTATCACATGTTTAAGCAAAATGTAGACTGTTTGGAACATACTAATCCTATACATACTTGATGAAATAACAGAAATGGTGACCACTGAAGTTTGATATCAGGTGGTTGTCCAATGAAAAGCAGTTTGATCATGTTGGTTTACCTAACTCAATGACAGGACAAAAAAATTATTTAATGCATGGATGCTTTCATCTCACCATTTAGATTTATCCTGATTGTCTTGGGATCAAACAGGTGTCCTCTTGGCTATTAGTTTTTTTAAGCCACCACATCCCAATTTTCAGCATCATTAGCAGGTTGTGAAATTGTAAGTAATTCTAGCATTCAACTCGCAAAGAGCGTCAGATAAATTACTAACACATAAAATGAGATTGTAGGGTATATCGATTTGTGTAATTGTGTGCTTGTTACAGGGACGCTTTATGTAGGATGACACAGTAACATTAATCAAAGAACTGAAAGTAGTAAGGAAATTATTGAAATTACATTTTTGTTTTAAAGTAAAGCCTCAGGCTGCTTTTACAATGTCAAATGTACATCATCACTCTGTGATGTTCAAAGCAGCCTAGGAGTTATTTTGTGATGAAAGGCTATAATGTACTTTTTGTGGAGCCCAATTGCCTTAAGGAAAACAAGCCACCAAACAATAACATGGACCCAGAAATGGAAGGAACATTTCCACCAGTGTTTGAGTGAGATTTGTCCTTTAATATTGCAAAATGAGTTATAAAGTCCACAAAGCAGAGTGTCGGACTGTGACAGCAAGAGAGAGACAGTAAGAGTTGTCTGGTTTGTCTATAACCAACCCGTTCTCAGTCCCAAGTTGTCATATATGGACGCATGATCGAAACCTGTTGGCGTCAGTTTGTAACGCCCTGTTGAAAGCCCTGTAGAGTCACTTTTGAACGGTAAAAGTGGGTGTAGGATATTTAACAGAATACACTGAGTAAAGGCCTTTTACGCGCCTCGTAAATCATTTTCAATGAGAGGCGAGCGTGTAGGAAGGGAGGTGTGGGCATTGCAACAGCCGTAGCGACAAGCAGGCGTGGAGGTGGTTAGGGTAGATGGCGGGCCAGAAACGGAACTTTCAACCAGGAGTAACTTTGTGATGTCGGGTGTAACTTCCCGATTAACCCGTACTATGAAAGGTGGATAGGTGTTAACTGAGGTCTGTTGCCATGGCAAAATACGCTTTCTCTAAACTGCACCAAGCAGGTTTTGTTCGTGGTTAACTCGAGGTTACCCTGTGTAGTGAACAACGGTGTGGATTTGTGCATTTTACATTGAATAAATTTGGAGCTACCCTAAATTCCTTTCTCCTCCCCAGAGAAGAAGGGGAGGGGTCAAAGTTGCTTTCTCTAAGTGCTATCCCGACCATAAAACTGGCACCTTTTTGATTCCGAAGCTGATAACGCGGGGCCTGACTGTTAAACTGACAAAGGGACACGAGCCAGCCATTGGCA
>NC_060167.1:7232805-7233021 GCF_021292245.1 Micropterus dolomieu | reverse complement strand
TCATAATACTTTCCTACAAAATCCCTTTTAGAAATGATGACAAAGAAATGTTTTACTATACTCTTAAGCGCCAGCTTGAATTTAAGGATGAATCAACAAATTCCCCGGTTCCTAAGGAGAGACGATCTTTGATTTAATCCAAGCTTTCCTCATGTAACCTGAGCTCCCCCAAGTGAACGAAATAAGTATTACATGCCCTCGTCGGAAATGCCGTTA
>NC_060167.1:7224531-7232751 GCF_021292245.1 Micropterus dolomieu | reverse complement strand
TTAGACATTAAGTTTAGAAAGGCAGTCCCTTGGGAAACCTGAGACACCCCCTGGGGAACCACGCCCCAGGCAACAAAAGAGCGACACGCGACCTCGCTCGCTTTTTCTTCTCTCTTCTCTTCCTCTTCGCTGTTGGCACTGCCACTCTGCTCGGCCCTCTGGACGCTTCGGCACGTGTGGCGTGCCTCGCCAGGCAACGCCCAGACTCGGCCAGCGAAACAAACAGGCCCTTTGTTCGCCTGAAGCTACACACCTGAAGTGCTGCGACATCGATCTGCCTTCAGTTTGTTTTAATTTCTTTTGTTTGTTAAAGTTATGAGTCCGTTAAGTTACACTGGACTAATTCAGGAACGATTTAAGCCTTTTTCGTCGAGCCAAATTTACCGAGGTCAGACCAAGCCACGTGGTCTCGCCAGCTACAACGAAGGAAACCTGAAAACAGCCGAATTGCCAGACGGAGGAGGTGTTTTCAATCAGACACGGAAAACCCTGGAGAATCCCTAGCAAAAAGCCAGGATCGGCAGCTAGCGTGGGACCCGTGCAACAGGCCAAAAGCAGACTGTCGACAAGCAGTAAGACTTAACACACGTCCTGTGATCAGATGTCCATTTTAACTCCTAAATTATAGCATTAGTTTACTTTAATTAGCTCCTATGCCGTATGAGTCAAATGCTTCCCACAATCGAACCTCCAGGCTCATTGTTCAGCAAATGTTTATGTTCCCTGTATCCAACCATCTTTTTATCACCTTAGTTAGAGAATAAATTCACTGTCATATAATCAAGAGCTGTGTGTGTTGCCTATTTATAGTTCCTGCCAAGAGAATTGACCCTTATGACTGACTGACTGATTTAAGATAATTGAGCGATTATTAACTAACTGATCACTAGTAATAATTGTGTAATTATTCAAAACTACCTAGAGGTCCGGAGACTCTAGGATTATAACAACTCCGGTGGTGCCCTTAACGAAAATTTTGATTTTATGAATTTTAATTCATAATTGGGTATCAATTCTCATAAATTTATTAAAATGCATAACTAATAAATTTAGGTCTACTACACCTGTATACATGGACCACACACCACATCTGTACCCAGTGTTAAAGATGAGAAGTAGGATATTAATACAGACCACACACCAAATAAATAATAAATAAAGTATATCTTAATTGATAAAGTGTTTTTAGATTCCATCCTGACTTTTTCCACTGTGGTTGCAAGTTATTCTTAACACAACAGCATTACGTTCAGACTGAGGACTTGAGGTGGTAACACTCAGTTGACTCTGCATTGATCTGCCAGAGAGAGGGGAGAACGAGGTGACAGTAAGGAGGACGTAGATATAAACAGCCTTTACACTGTATGGCCAAAAGTATGAGACATTGTTTTTTTTTGGTGATTTCTCAAGTTTGAACCTGAAAGAAGAAAAAGCCACACCAGAAGATTATTTATTCTAATTAATATTAAAAAGAACATTTTCTTTTATGTGGATTGTGTCAAGAAATATAATAATGTGTACTAGTAGGTCATTACAGTTGCAGGAAAAAGTATGTGAACTCTTTGAAATTACCTGGATTTCTGCCTTAATTGGTCATGAAATGTTATCTGATCTTCGTCTAAGTCACAACAATAGCTAAACACAGTCTGCTTAAACTAATAGCACACAAACAGTTATGTGTTTTTATTGAACACATCGTGTAAACATTCACAGTTCACGGTGGACATAGTATGTGAACCCTTGGATTTAATAACTATTAGACCCTCCTCAAACAAACGTTTCCTGTGTTGCAGATCAGACCTAAACAATGATCAGGAGGAATGTTGGACCATTCCTCTTTACAAATCTGGGATGTCTGGTGTGAATCACTCTCTTGAGGTCATGCCACAGCATCCCAGTCGGGTTGAGGTCATGACTGGGCCACTCCAGAAGGAGTATTTTGTTCTGCTGAAGCCATTCTGTTGTTGATTCTGTGCTTTGGGTCGTTGTCCTTTTGCATTACCCATCTTCTATTGAGCTTTAATTGGCAGAGAGATGGCCTTACATTGTCCTTGAAAATTTCTTGATAAACTTTGGAATTAATTTTTTCTGTCAATGATAGCAACCCTTCCAGGCCCGGAGGCAGTGAAACAGCCCAAATCCATGATTCCCCCTCCACCATACTTCAGTCGGGATGAGGTTTTGATGTTGGTGTGCTGTGCGTTTTTTCTTCCACACATAGGGTTGTGTGTTCCTTCCAAACAACTCAATATTGGTTTCATCTGTCCACAGAATATTTTGTGCTGTGGAACCTCCAGGTGCTTTTTTCAAACTTCAGACATGCAACAATGATGTTTTATTTTTCAATGTTTGCTGTATCGTAGTCATCAACAGAGATGTTAAAATGTTCCAGAGATTTATGTAAGTCTTCAGCTGACACTCTAGGATCCTTCTTAACCTCCATTAAGCATTGTGCGCTGTGCTCGTGCAGTCATCTTTGCAGGACAGCCAATCCTAGGGAGGGTAGCAACAGTGCTGAGCTTTCTCCATTTATAGACAGTTTGTCTTACCATGGACTGATGAACATCAAGGTTTTTAGAGATACTTTTGTAACCCCTTCCAGCTTCATACAAGTCAACAATTCTTAATCTTAGGTTCTTTTGATTGAGGCGTGGTTCACATCAGGCAAGGTTTGTGAGAATAGCAATATTAAAATTGGTGTGTGTTTTTTTTAAAGGGCAGGGCAGCTCTAACCAACACTTCCAATCTTGTCTCATTGATTGGACTTTAGGTTGGCTTATTCCTCAAGTGGGATTCAAGTCATTTGCCTAGGGGTTCACATACTTTTTCCACCCTGCACTGTGTTTGTGTGGAGTTTAAGCAGACTGTGTTTGTCTATTGTTGTGACTTTGATGAAGATCAGATAACATTTTATGTCAAATTTATGCAGAAATCCAGGTAATTACAAAGGGTTCACATCGGGGACGGAGCTAGTCTCTCAGCACAGTGGGGGCGGAGCTTCATCTTGGGGCCCACCTGCTACAAAGTCATTTGTACCAAGTTTAAATGACCCCGGACTCACTCCGAAAGTCCACTTAGTCCGTCTGCGTCGCGGCTGCCGGAGCTGATTGCAGCCACTCTAGTCAATTCTTGTGCTCACACCAGAAGTGTCTCTCCTCTCCTCTCTAGAGAGAATGCACAGCCATTTTCAAAATTTGGTTTTTACCTGAGTTACTTGAGCCAGTCTTTATGTGCGTGATTTTCATGTGTGTTTGTGTGGGAATTTCCATGTGGATTTGTGTGTCCCGTGTGTGCTCCAGCCCAGCCTGCAGCCTTGCTCTGGGGATTCCAGCTCAACTATACTATTAGTTATGCATTGAGCCAAGAACGTGTGTGTGTGTGTGGGGGGGGGGGGTTATCCTTTTGAGTTTATCCTTTTGCCACAGTTGTTACCTCAAGCAATAATTCTGTGTGTGTGTCATAAGGTCTTGAGCAACACAAATGGATCAGAGTGGAAATGAGGGTTTTTAAAGAATTTCAAGTAGCAACGAAGGGACGCTGTCTGTTAGTGTGTGAAAGTTTAATGTGTGGCATGAATTTATGCCAGAGTGAAGATAATTCTCCGGAACTCCATACTGAAATATTTGTTAATTTTTGAGAAAAACAGTACACTGAAAACTCACACAATATTTACCAACAGTTGATACATCTAGAATCTTATGGTGTCTTAAGAGGCTGTTTGAGAATTAAGACTTGGTTTTAGTGTCATGGTTGAAATTAGGTTTAGGGTATGGTAGGGTTAATTACCATTCCTGTAAAATTCATGCAAAACTCCTATTCAAGGCATATCAAGGTAAATTGCATGCAATTCTTCAACCATTTGTCATGCATGGTTTGGAGCTTCTCTGAAAGATAGCACTCTGGAGTGTCTAACCCAAAAGTCAGAATGACTGTAAGTGCAACTGGAATTGACCAATTTAAGTTTAAACACACTAAAACTAATATTTTTCCCCTTGGCGGCAAGTCACTCCATATAGAGAGCCTAAAGCTGATGATACATGGGGCAACATTTTGACCAATGTTGCTGGGCAATTTTGCTAGTGGCAAGTCTGACTATAGCGGCGGTGCGGGGTGGGTGGTGGAATGGTGGGGGAAGGGGATTACGGTAGTAATCTTTACTCATTACCATTTGACGGCAACGTTGCCCTGCATGATTGCTCTAAAAGTTGCTCTATGTATCATCAGCTTAAATCCCTCCCCTTCCAGTGGACCACCATGGGACCTTACTTCGGAAAAAATATGTATGGTAGTCAATGGCAAGAGACAACAAATTTTTTGATCCTGTTTGAATTGTGCTCTGAATTACACGATGATGGTCAATTTAAAATATACATTTGAAAGTCAAGAAAGTCACAGTTTGATATAAAACTGTTGAAGTATAAGATATGAAAATACATAATTACAAAGACCACAAACCCAAAAGTATGTAACGCGTATGTGATATCGTAACGTTTTCTCGTTACTGAAGCTAACGTCAAAGAACTTAAATGAGGATGATTTGATACAATGACCGAGAGTCATTTAAACACGTCAGGTGAGATATATTTCTGAGTGTAAGATAGCTACGTTTTCTAAGTAGCAGCAACAAAGCAATAAACGTTAGCAAGCATTACCACGCTAACATGTTGGTGATGTATATTGTGCGAGACGAGATGTAGTTCATTCAACTATTTTCACACAAAACGACATGTAACTTTACTGTTTTACGACAAACTGCAACTTTCTTGACAGAAAAAATTATCTTTTAAATTGACAAACATCATATGTGTAAATTCAGGGCACAGTTCAAACATGACCAAAAAATAAGTTGTCTCTCACCGCTACATATTTTTTCCGAAATACGGTCCCACGGGCCGGAAGCGGAATTTGTCAGAATTTTATTGGCTACACGAAGTGCCGGTCATCAGCTCAATTGGTTGCAATTGGCTCGGCCTGCCCACAAAATAATAGGGGCTGACCCTTCTTCCAGCGCAGGCTCTCGTTGGCTATTGTAAGCTGTGAAAGTCACATGTCAGCAACCCTTTCTCACATTTTATATACCGAATAAAAACAACATTATAATACACATCATATTAATATTTTATTTATTATAATTATATCATTGTTTATATTATTATAAGCCTTAATATTTAGTTGAATTATTTATCTTTTTAAATCCAGTAATGCATAATGTTTCCAAAGTCAATGAGTAATCATGTTAAATAATCATAATCTCAGTATTGACTGAAATGATTATGATTTTTGCCATAAGAGCAGCCGTCCATATACAGGTGATTATAACTGACAACTAGTGAAAACCCCAAAATCAGTATCTCAGAAAATTAGAATATTGTGAAAAGGTTCAATATTGAAGACACCTGGTGCCACACTCTAATCAGCTAATTAACTCAAAACACCTGTGAAGGCCTTTAAATGGTCTCTCAGTCTAGTTCTGTAGGCTACACAATCATGGGGAAGACTGCTGACTTGACAGCGGTCCAAAAGATGACCATTGACACCTTGCACAAAGAGGGCAAGACACAAAAGGTCATTGCTAAAGAGGCTGGCTGTTCACAGAGCTCTGTGTCCAAGCACGTTAATAGAGAGGCGAAGGGAAGGAAAAGATGTGGTAGAAAAAAAGTGTACAAGCAATAGGGATAACCGCACCCTGGAGAGGATTGTGAATCTCCCCTACATTTTTGAATGGGTTTTGTTTCACAAAGAGTGGACTGCAGCTGGAGTCAGTGCTTCAAGAACCACCACGCACAGACGTATGCAAGACATGGGTTTCAGCTGTCGCATTCCTTGTGTCAAGTCACTCTTGAACAAGACACAGCGTCAGAAGCGTCTCGCCTGGGCTAAAGACAAAAAGGACTGGACTGCTGCTGAGTGGTCCAAAGTTATGTTCTCTGATGAAAGTAAATTTTACATTTTCTTTGGAAATCAAGGTCCCAGGAGGAAGAGAGGAGAGGCACAGAATCCACATTGCTTGAAGTCCAGTGTAAAGTTTCCACAGTCAGTGATGGTTTGGGGTGCCATGTCATCTGCTGGTGTTGGTCCACTGTGTTTTCTGAGGTCCAAGGTCAACACAGCCGTCTACCAGGAAGTTTTAGAGCACTTCATGCTTCCTGCTGCTGACCAACTTTATGGAGATGCAGATGTCATTTTCCAACAGGACTTGGCACCTGCACACAGTGCCAAAGCTACCAGTACCTGGTTTAACCATGGTATCCCTGTTCTTAATTGGCCAGCAAACTGGCCTGACCTTAACCCTATAGCAAATCTATGGGGTATTGTGAAGAGGAAGATGCAATACGCCAGACCCAACAATGCAGAAGAGCTGAAGGCCACTATCAGAGCAACCTGGGCTCTCATAACACCTGAGCAGACAGACTGATAGACTCCATGCCACGCCGCATTGCTGCAGTAATTCAGGCAAAAGGAGCCCCAACTAAGTATTGAGTGCTGTACATGCTCATACTTTTCATGTTCATAGTTTTCAGTTGGCCAACATTTAAAATCCATAAAAATCCTTTTTTTGTATTGGTCTTAATATTCTAATTTTCAGAGATACTGAATATGGGATTTTCATTAGTTGTCAATTATAATCACAATTAAATGAAATAAACATTTGAAATATATCAGTCTGCGTGTAATGAATGAATATAATATCCAAGTGTCATGGTTTTGTGGTGAAGGTAGGGTTGAGCAGGTTGGAGGACCCAAATGCAGGACGCAAGGCAAAGGAGGTACAGTTCAAGGGGTTTTAATAAACAAACAAAGGCGAGCACACTTACAAACTGAGTGGCTGATTGACTGAGTCCAAAAACAAAGGCTGTCCAACAGAAATCCAAAAGGGTGAAAACCAGAATCCAAAACGAAGCAGGGTAACAGGGAGACACAGTGAGTAACGCTGGAGACACGAGAACAAACTGCAACACTGGGTGACAATAAACAATGACCCGACAAAGACAAGACAGAAACACCAGGTATATATACACAGGGACTAACGAGCAGGGCGGGAGCAACACAGGTGAAAGACATGAGGCTAACGAGGCACAGGTAGGGAGAGGGAGCGAGAGAGAGCAGGGGAAAACAGAGACAGACATGCAGAGGGATCACTGGGGTAACAGACATGACAAGGGTTACCGAACACTAGACGAAAGACAAGACAGACCCCCAAAACCCAACAGACCAAAATAACGCTAACTAAACACAAAAGTGCAAAACACCGCATGGCAGACAGGCAGAGTGTGACACCAAGTTTCACTTTTTGAATGGACTTACTGAAATAAATCAACTTTTTAATGATATTCTAATTATATGACCAGCACCTTTATGTGTATTGTCAATGAGGGCCCTGGCATAGATACAATTGCAGTCATATGTGTTTGAGAGAGAACAGTGAAGATAAATTAGTAATTGCCAGTCTCTACTTGAAGGTCAAATATTTAACATTACACTAACACCATGACAACACCTGAAAACATATTACGCTGTGACTCTAAATTAGTCTGTTTCTCATTTTCTTAGAGAAGAAAATTGTTCCCTTGTTGTACCACATGTGTCCAGGCCTGTGTTGTTATCTCTGCCAAACACATTGACTTTCTTTCTTTCTTTCTTTCAATTCAAATTAGCTTTATTGGCATGAATGTGTAACAACAATATTGCCAAAGCATCATACATAGAACATAAGAACAATCAACCCCATACATTCATTAAATAAGTAATTAAAGCGTAAAGTAATTAAAGCGTATGTGTGTTTGTGTTATAAAAAAAAGAAGAAATATTAAAAATTAAAATAAATAAAACGATAAGTGTGTGTGTGTGTGTGTGTGTGTGTGTGTGTGTGTGTGTGTGTGTGTTAAAAATAAAAGTATATAAAAAACTAAAATAAATAAATGAAACAGTAACGTGTGTGTGTGTGTGTGTGTGTGTGTATTAATAGACAAACAAAATTTAAAAATATAATTAATTGATTAAAAAATAATAATTAAAAAAATCTGTCAAATGTAAAAACAAAACAATTACTACAATATCAAACGATCAAAATAATAATAATTTTTACAATTATTTATTAGTCTGAGGTTCCACTGGCTGTCCTCACTTCATGGCGTGAGGAGACATATTTTGCAGCAATTATTTCACATTTGGGCATTTCTCCCAGTAAATAGGGGAGTTTCTGTGTGTCTGATATGAATT
>NC_060167.1:7223773-7224511 GCF_021292245.1 Micropterus dolomieu | reverse complement strand
TCTTAGAGAAGAAAATTGTTCCCTTGTTGTACCACATGTGTCCAGGCCTGTGTTGTTATCTCTGCCAAACACATTGACTTTCTTTCTTTCTTTCTTTCTTTCAATTCAAATTAGCTTTATTGGCATGAATGTGTAACAACAATATTGCCAAAGCATCATACATACAACATAAGAACAATCAACCCCATACATTCATTAAATAAGTAATTAAAGCGTAAAGTAATTAAAGCGTATGTGTGTTTGTGTTATAAAAAAAAGAAGAAATATTAAAAATTAAAATAAATAAAACGATAAGTGTGTGTGTGTGTGTTTGTGTTAAAAATAAAAGTATATAAAAAACTAAAATAAATAAATGAAACAGTAACGTGTGTGTGTGTGTGTGTGTGTGTGTGTGTGTGTGTGTGTGTGTGTGTGTGTGTGTATATATTAATAGACAAACAAAATTTAAAAATATAATTAATTGATTAAAAAATAATAATTAAAAAAATCTGTCAAATGTAAAAACAAAACAATTACTACAATATCATACGATCAAAATAATAATAATTTGAAAATTTGTACAATTATTTATTAGTCTGAGGTTCCACTGGCTGTCCTCACTTCATGGCGTGAGGAGACATATTTTGCAGCAATTATTTCACATTTGGGCATTTCTCCCAGTAAATAGGGGAGTTTCTGTGTGTCTGATATGAATTCGAATTCAGGGTATATTTGGGAAATGTTTGCAAAGTGTTTTTG
>NC_060167.1:7179357-7223673 GCF_021292245.1 Micropterus dolomieu | reverse complement strand
AATTCTATTGATCACTTTTAAAGCTCTTCATGGCCTCTCGCCTTGTTATATTTCTGACCTTTTAGTCCCATACGCACCAGCACGTACCTTGAGATCCTCGGGCAGAGGTCTGTTGTCTGTTCCAGAGTCTCGACTGAAAACTAAAGGGGACAGAGCGTTTGCTGTCAGGGCCCCGAGGCTCTGGAACAGCCTGCCCGAGGAAATCAGGTCAGCTGAGTCAGTGAACTCTTTTAAGTCCCTTCTTAAAACATACTTTTATAGGAGAGCTTTTCCCGATCTTATTTGACTTTATTTTATCCCTTTTATTTTATTTTACTAATTTTATATTAAATTTTCATGCTCTTATCTTTTTTTTTGTATTATTCTTTACACTTGTTAAAGCACTTTGTAACTTGTTTTTGAAAAGTGCTCTACAAATAAGGATTATTATTATTATGTGTATTAAAGTACGACAGAAGTGAGGAAGAGAAGCACACTACCTGTTGCCTGTCTCATAATTTTCCTGTTATCTACAGAAAATCATAATCTGCAAACAGACCTCATGTCCGGGGCCTGTTACATATGCAGCAGGCAGCATGTACATAAATTAAAAATACAGAGCAAAATGAATTAATCATTTGCATATTAAAGCAATACAGAGAGATGCAACAATACAACATGTAAATGTTCTGTATGTATAGTGCCTTTCTAGTCTACCGACCATGCAAAGAACTTTACACTACATGTTACATTAACCCAATTCACACACATTCATACACTAATGGAAGCTGAAGTAGCAAATGGAGTAATGGAGTCTAAGGTGCCAACTGCTCATCAGAAACTAATTAAGCAATAGCTCATGACAGGCCGTGGTATATGCCCATTATATCACAGTTAAGGGGCGTTGTACGGCCGACACGAAGCGGTTACCAAGTATGGCAAAAAGAAGGTAGGCTAACAGATGCACTACAATTTGACTTTATTTCATCAACACACATTTCTTTATGAATACAAATAGTACTTCCACCAGGCTCTATGTAGGCTACATAGTGCATGATGGTTGCTAAGCAACATACATAAAAGGCTAGAATTATTTGAACTATTTATTTATATCTGCACGTTGCCGTTTGTTGTGCAGCCACTAAAATCCGTCCAGCGTCAGTAGATTGACTTTGGTAACTTGAACTTGGCCATATGATAATATGCTTGCTACCATGTGCCGGCGGCCTGCAGTGCATAAAATAATAACACTTTAAACACTTTAATATTATACCTACCAGAAAGGGCGGAATTGCGTCTCTACTTGAGCAACAGTCTTTGAACAGGCTATTGAAACTTAAACTTTGTTGCAATATTGCAGACATCTGGGGCAACTAGAGGACTGCTTTTTGTGTGTGTGTGTGTGTGTGTGTGTGTGTGTGTGTGTGCGCGTTTTCATGTGTATGAGAGAGGGAAATGTTGATCATGTAATCACGCATCAGCAAAGATTTCTCTCTGTCTCTCTCTCTCATTATTTCTTTATTTATTTATGTCCGCCGGTAAAATGCGGTCAGATCTGTATCAGATTGCATTTTAATACCAGGTGTAAATGGTGCGTGAGACCCCCACGAAGCTCAGATTATAACTCGAACCCTGTTTGTCGCGGAGTGATACGGATCTGTGCGAAGGAATTCAACGTCATACCCATTTTTCAATTTGAGTATCAAGAATGGGAATGATCAACGTAAGAATCAGTTTCTCACCATACTACTCTTCTGTGACCTCTGTGTCATTTTAACTGACAGGGTTTTCACGTGTCATAAATGTAATATTTCCAAAAGCACCGGAGGAAATCATTTGTATAATCTATGCAGCGCAGTCCCCTGTGGTGTTAGCTTTAATTGCTAATCCTACATACACAGAATCACAGAGAGATGCCGTTTCTGCAGCATGGTGTGTGTGCAATTTCAGTTTAATTTAACACCCAAGAAATAAAACTCATTTGATTATAAAGCTGGTCCCATGAAGCTGCTTGTTCTCTTCTCAAAGCAGAACTCAGAAGGTAGAAATGTTATTGGATGTGAATCTTTGAACCTGGAGAGTATATCTAAATGCTAACACACAAAAAATGAAAAAATTATGGTTGTATATCAGTTACACATTAAAATCAGTTTATAGAAAATTATGTCTTCATGTTCAATATACTCAGTTCCTATGTGTTGAACTGACTTTTTCATGTCAAATTAGATTTTGTAATGTGGTAAGTATTCAATTACTATCTCCAATAAACATGACTTCTTTATTGTATGCAGTGTTTTCATGTTTAATGAATTTAATACACTCAAATAGGTCTCTCACAAGTGAGATACACAGCTTTGACATGTTTGGTTCATCTTGTTTACATAATCATTTCTTGAATCTGATTATCTTATTTGTACATCATTATACCTGTTCTTGTTAAATCCTTTAAGTACAACATTTACAATTGTAAATATTTGACAAAAACTAATTTCTTTAACTAAAATGTGTGTGTGTGTGTGTGTGTGTGTGTGTGTGTGTGTGTGTGTGTGTGTGTGTGTGTGTGTGTGTGTGTGTATATATATATATAAAAATAATAATAATAATATCCCCCTCTCATCCCTTGCGGGGTGGTATGTGTCATCCTCAAGCTCGGGTCCTCGGCCTGGGAGTTTGAGGGTTCTGCGCAGTATTGTAGCTGTTCCTAGGACTGCACTCTTCTGGACAGAGACCTCTGATGTTTTACCTGGAATCTGCCACTCTCCCAGTTTGGGGGTCACAGCCCCCAGTGCTCTGATTACCACTGGCACCACTGTTGCTTTTACTCTCCACATCTTTTCTAGCTTCTCTTTCAGCCTTTGGTATTTCTCAAACTTCTCGAGTTCCTTCTTCTTGATGTTTCTGTCGCTTGTGATTGACACATCTATCACTGCAGCCTTCTTCTGCTGTTTGTCGATCAACACGATGTCTGGTTGGTTAGCCATCACCAGTTTGTCAGTCTGGATCTTGGAAGTCCCACAGGATCTTAGCTCGGTCATTCTCAACTACCTTAGGTGGTGTTGACCTTGGAATTTCCAGCCCATACTCATGGCAGATGTTCCTGTACACTATGCCAGATACCTGGTTATGGCGTTCCATGTACGCACTTCCTGCCTGCATCTTACACCCTGCTGTTATGTGCTTTACTGTCTCAGGGGTATCCTTGCACAGTCTGCACCTGGGGTCCTGTCTGGTGTGGTAGACCTCAGCCTCTATTGATCTTGTACTGAGTGCCTGTTCTTGTGCCGCCATGATTAGTGCTTCTGTGCTGTCCTTTAGTCCAGCCTTTTCCAGCCACTGGTGGGATTTCCTGATATCAGCCACTTCTTCTATTCATCTGTGGTACATACCGTGCAGCGGCTTGTCCCTCCATGAAGGTTCTTCATCTTCCTTATCCTCACCTTTGGGTTTCTGCTGCCTGAGGTATTCACTTAGCCCTTCATCTTTGGGGGCCATCTTCCTGATGTACTCTTGGATCTTTGTCGTTTCATCCTGGACAGTGGTCTTGACACTCACTAGCCCTCAGCCTCCCTCGCTACGCTTGGTGTACAGTCTCAGGGTGCTGGATTTGGGGTGAAACCCTTCATGAATTGTGAATTTCCCTCTTTTTGATACCATGCGGCCACACTTGTCCAGTCGGAACGACATTCCAATGTCATTGCTGTAGATCCTGGTAGTGTTGAGTCGGTGTTAACTTAATTGGAGGTGGTGTGCGTTCGCATGAAAGGGCCATGTTCGGCCATGCAGGCAGAGTTTTTTCGCAATGGCGCATGCTCTGTTTTTTTCCTTAGAAGAATGCATGTTGATGGTGTCAGGATATGAGGACTTTAAACCTTAACGGCTAAATCTAACACTGTGGTGGCCGACATCTCTTCAAGATCTTTTTTCAGTAATGTAAACAGCCAGGAATAACCACTTATTCCCAGCTGTGTGTGTACCACAAGTAAATAGACAGAAAGACAGACAGATAGAAAACAACATCATAGACAAAGGGATAATAGTACTGTAACAAGAACATGGGTGAACCTGAGTGTCATTTACTACAGTTAGTTAATGACAGTTGTGATGGCCACAGACATGGCCAGATGGCTATCTTAAAAGCGGTAACCTCATACACTGACACTTTTCCTTATTTATGGTGTTATTTTTCCTTAGGATTGATGTACTTTTTCCAGACACATTATACATATATTTGTTGCAAACATTTATTTAGGTACAAATAACACCCAGGACACTTTGCTTGTTTCACATGCATTTTACTTTATTTAGTTAACCATACAAAGGTATCTTTTTGGAGCGCGCACAATTACTTTTTGATTGTCTTTCCGTTTTTATAACTATTTTCTGTGTTGGGGATTTCACACCCTGGAAGGATCTAAGCAGTCTGCTGGCTTAAAAGGGTGACACCTGGAGCAAGGCAAGGCAAGTTTATTTGTATAGCACATTTCAACAACAAGGTAATTCAAAGTGCCTTACATAAAACATAAAAGCAACAGGGAAATATAAAAAAGTTACAGTGTTACAATCAGGGTTAAAAGAGTTAAATGGAAAATAAAAACAGGCTGAGCAAATAATTGATCATTTTGAAAAGAGAATAAACAGAGAAGTACACTTAATCTACTCTCTCTAGCTAGTCTGTACTTGGGTCCACAGCAATCTTTGGGTCCACTGAAACTCCAAAAACCCTCGGACACTACAGAGAAACCAGGACATGTCTGTCAGCAGGCCACTTTGATCCAGTTATACTCTAGACCCACCTGCGTGTTTACAGATGGACAGAGGTTCCTGCAAATCACTCGGTTGCGAGATTTAAGACCACTTCCTTCACTCTGTTCAATCTCACTCCCATAACCATCCAACTCAATTACCTACTCATTTCTCACTGTGTAAATATTTAATTAAAAGCAATGGTAAAAAGCTAAAAACAAAGAAAACAGGACAGTAAAAGTTACAGTGCAGTGTAAGTTATCAATAAAAAGATAAATATTAAATTAAAAGAAATGGTAAAAAGAAAAGTCTTCAGTCTTATTTTAAAAGAACTGACTGTTTCAGTAGACCTGCAGTTATCTGGGAGTTTGTTCCAAATATACGGATCATAATAACTAAACGCTGCTTCTCTTTGTTTAGTTTTGACTCTGGGGACAGAAAGCAGACCTGCCCCAGACGACCTGAGAGGTCTGGATGTGTTCATAACGAAGCAGAAGATCAGAAATGTATTTTGGCCCTAAACCATTTAGTGCTTTGTAAACTAACAGCAGGATTTTGAAATCAGTTCTTTGACATACAGGAAGCCAATGTAAAGACCTCAGAACTGGAGTGATGTGATCCACCTTTTTGGTCTTAGTGAGGACTCGAGCAGCAGCGTTCTGAATCAGCTGCAGCTGTCTGATGGATTTCTTAGGGAGCCCTGTAAGGACACTATTACAGTAGTCAAGTCAACTGAAGATAAATGCATGGATAAGCTTTTCCAGGTCCTGCTGAGACATAAGTCCTTTAATCCTTGATATATTCTTCAGGTGATAGTAGGCTGACTTTGTAATTGTCTTAATATAGCTCCTCAAATTCAGGTCTGAGTCCATGACTACACCAAGATTTCTGGCTTGATTTGTGGTTCTTAACATTACTGATTGAAGTCGAGCACTGACTTTCAATCGTTCCTCCCTGGCTCTAACAACAATAACTTCAGTTTTATCCTTGTTTAATTGAAGAAAATTCTGGGACATCTGATCGTTGACCTGCTCAATACAGTTACTCAGCACCTGTATGGGATCAGGATGGATCTGCATAATCATGGTAACATATTTTGTTGTTTTTCATAATCTGAGCCAGTGGAAGCATGTAAATGTTAAACAAAAGAGGTCCCAGAATGGAACCTTGGGGAACTCCACGTCATTTTTGTCAGCTCAGATGTGTAATTACCTATAGACACAAAGTAGTCCCTGTCCTTTAAGTAGGATTCAAACCAGTTTAGTACTGTGCCAGAAAGTCCAACCCAGTTTAAGTCTGTCTAGTAATATGTTGTGGTTAACCGTGTCGAATGCAGCACTGAGATCCAATAATACTAAGACTGAAATTCTGCCACTGTCAGTGTTTAAATGGATGTCATTGAAGACCTTAACAAGAGCCGTCTCAGTGCTGTGGTGTGGTCGAAAACCTGACTGGAAGACATCAAAACAGTTATTTAGTGCCAAGAAAGCACTAAGCTGTTGAAAAACAGCCTTTTCAATGCTTTTACTTAAAAATGGGAGATTTGAAATGGGCCTATAATTGCTCATTAGTGAACTGTCTAGATTGCTCTTTTTTAAGAGTGGCTTAATGACTGCAGTTTTCAGGGCCTGTGGGGAAAAAACCTGAGAGGAGAGACACAGGAGAGACAATCGGAGGCCATGCATTTAGAAACATTTTTGAAAAAACCTGTTGGCAAAATATCAAGGCAGCATGAGGAGGATTTCAGATGTTGTATTATGTCCTCCAGGTTTTTATGGTTAATAGAATCAAATTGTCTCATGCTATATGAATTGTTTTTAAGTGGACTGATATGGAGGCACTGATTGCTTGTCTAATTGTTTGAATTTTGTCTGTGAAGAAGGGAGCAAATTCATTGCAGGCACTGGTGGATAGAAGTTCAGAGGCTACAGACACAGGAGGGTTGGTTAGCCTGTCGACAGCAGCAAACAGGGCACGTGCATTATTAGTGTTTTTGGTGATGATGTCAGAAGAAGGACTGCCTTGCATTTCTCAGTTCTAAATTATAAATGTGAAGCCTCTCTTTATAGATGTCAAAATGAACCTGGAGATTTGTTTTCCGCCACCTGCGTTCAGCTTTTCGACACTCTGTTTTTTGAGTTCTAACCAGCGTGGCATTTCTCCATGGAGATCTTCTCTTGCCAGAGACCACCTTCACCTTGGCTGGTGCAATGGCATCAATAACATTTGTAATTTTAGAACTGAAATGATCTACAAGCTCATTGACTGAGACCCGTGAGTGTTGAGGAGAAAGCCTCAATAAATTTTTCACTAGTGTTTTCAGTGATATGCCGTTTTGTGATCACCTTTGTTTTAACACTTGTGTGCACGCAGATAGCACTCTCAAAGAAAACACAGGAATGGTCAGAGAGAGCAACATCAGTCACCACAACCTTGGAAATGTTCAGACCCTTGGAGATGACCAAGTCCAAAGTGTGCCCCTTATTGTGCTTGGGCTCCATCACATGTTGAGTCAGTCCATAATTATCAAGAACACAAAATAGTTCTTTAGTCCCTCTTTCCTGGGAGTTGTCAACATGGATGTTAAAATCACCAACAATAACCACACAGTCAAAGTCAATACAGATTATAGACAGCAGTTCACCAAAGTCATCAAAAAAGGTGGCACAGTATTTAGGGGGCCTGTAGATATTTAGAAAAATAGCTCGAGAAGAGGAATTCAGCTGAAGAGCCACATATTCAAAAGAAGCAAAATTCCCATAAGACATCTTTTTGCATTGGAGGGAGTCATTAAACAAAATGGCAAGTCCACCTCCTCTCTTATGCGCTCTAGCTTCACTCAAGTTGGGAGGGGTAGACTCGATAAGTACAGCTGCACTGTTATCTTGTTCCAACCAAGTTTCAGTTAAAAACATGAAATTAAGATTGTGAGTTATTATAAAATCATTGATTAAAAATGTTTTTCCTGCCAAAGACCTAACGTTTAACAAAGGTAATCTTAGTGTGTTAAAAACCAATATCTGGCCCACTTTTTTCGACAAGCTGCGGCTGACGAAATAATTAATACTAAACGAATTAATACTAAACTTACAGGATATGTTGAGTGCTTCCTGTCATGAGTGCTATTTTCCTTGTAGCCTGGACCCAGCACATATCAGACAGAGCTTACTGGGCTTTTTCGCCATTGCGGAGCGGGGAAGCGGGTTGTGCGCTGTATTTGTGACACTTGTGTAAAACCTGGACGACTTAGAGCCAGTGGTGGAGGTGGACGGTGAGGGGGGTTTAGGGTAGAGAAAATGGGAGTGGAGCGAGGGAAGGTGCGGGGAGTAAATTTGGTCCCAGCTCTAACCAGGTCTTCCATGTGATCAATGAAGTCCAACAGGGGGGAGAGGGGAGAAAGTATGTCTGGGGCTGGGGTGGCTCTCCTTCAAGGTTTCTGGTGTGTTGTGTTATGTCAGATGATTGACGCAGAAAGTAAAACAGGTTGGAGCTAAACAATTTTACTCCTGACTTGATAAGGTGAAGTCCATCTGCCTTAAAAAGATGTCTGTGGTCCCACAGAAAGTAAAAGTTTTCGATGAAATGCACTGAATGGACAGTACATGCCGTTGAGAGCCACGTGTTCAATGCCATCAATCTGCTGAATCTCTCAGCTCCTCTTCGGATTGGCGGTATAGGGCCACTGATAAACACCTCAGCATTCAAAGAGCTGACTATGTTCAACAGATTATTAAAGTCCTCTTTCAACACTTCAGACTGTTGCTTCACAACATCATTGGTCCCGATGTGCAGTATGATGTTTTTCACAGTAGGATGTTCAGCCACGATATGCAGGATTCTTTCTGCCAAGTCACACAGACACCGTATTCTTTGGAAAGCAGAGTATTTTGGTGTTCTTACTGCACATGCTTCTTACATCGTTTACAGCAGCGTCACCCACAATCAGAGTTTGAGGCCCAGTCGTTAGCTTTCCTTGCAGCCTTTTACTTTCTGATTTACTCTCAGCCCTTACCCTTCTGTGTGAGGATGGGATGTTATCCAGGTCATCAGACGGAGATCCAGGGTCCTGCAATAGTGGTGAAAATCTGTTCTGCTGTTGCACACTCTGTTGTTGGGGAGGGTTGTTGCTAACTCTCCCTTTTGTAGCTGTCCACAGCTGTGTCCTATCAAGAGCAGGGGTTGAAGAGGTGCTTTTCCTGGATGATAATGCAGGCCAGCCAGTCGCATCACAAATCTCAGGGCGCTGGGCTCTGCCTGTTACTCGTCCTCCCATTTCCCAAGGAAATGATTTACTCTTAGGCTTTGCACCAAGAGCATTCCAGGGAGGACTCCCACTTTTAGATTTATTACCCAGTGCACAGGCCTCCTGCTTCTTGGTAGTCTTGTTGGTGCTAATTAGCCGTGTGTTAGCATGCTCTTGTCCACTGTTTTGGGTCCACGGTAAAGTGGTGTCATTCCCACATAATCCATTCACTTCCACATTCACTTCTAACCTGTGGATCTTGGTTTGCAGCACAGTAATTTTCTGTAGAAGTTTGTAGAAGTCGTCCGTGGAGAAGGGGGGCATGTTGTTGCTAATTAGCATTAGCTATAGCTCCAGTCCTGTGTGTCAAAATTCAAAGTCCCCTTTGTTTCTCTTGTAGTATGTCAGTTGTATTTTTGAGTTTATGTTCAGAGCTTAAGTTACATTCTGTTTACTTGACCTCTTTTTCAAACTTTATCTTTATTTTGTTGTAATGACTTTTTGGTAAAATAAAAATCCTTTTGAAATTATCTTGTGACCCCTCTTGCCTAACTGCTTGGTCCCTCACAACAGTAATGGCAGAGGGCACAAAGCTCTTACTGTGGCATGCTTTCTTACAGATCATAGATCTGTATCTGCATCTGTAGTGATTTTTGTGATTTTTGGTGAGCATCATCTGTGCTGGACAGAACATGTCAGCTTTAACTAGCAGCGTTTGGGTAAAATGTATGATTAATTTGGTGGCAGTAACACGTTCCAGGACGCTTTCTTATCCTATCCACAAGAGTGTAGAGGTAAATCTTATTGGATTTCTGTTTGTTTAGGAATGGAATAGGAATTTTACACTTTAATTGTTATTTTACAAGTATAGTATCAGTACAAGTGTGCAACAGATTTTCCTGGAAAGCTAAAAGCTAAAACCTGCATTAAAAAACCACAAAGTAAGCTCTCTGATTCATTTCAGAGGGCTTATAAGCGTTATCCTGTTTTATGCTAATGTATTCATGTATCATCAAACCCTATGAGGCCCTAAAGGAAGACACTTTTAAAGCTAATTCGCTTATAGAGCATGAGATCATTGGGCTATAACATTTTGGTACACCGTATCTGTGTTCCTCTGTTTCCACCAAAGGCTGTTTTGTATGGAAATGCATTTTCTTCTATGATGCTTTACAATAACATATAACACTCACCTGGGTGTACAGCTTGATTAATACTGAGGACATAGTCATACTGTGGCTTATTTTCTTTTTGTATCAACTCTTATGCTAAAGTAGATCCCTGTACATATTGATTTCTTCAAGGATTTCTTCAATAGTTTTAAATTGTTATTTCTTAAAGCTTATTAATTGGTGCATGTGAGTGTGGAAGGATACTGTACAGATATTATTGACTATTACTCATGATACACACAGAGACATATCTCTGTAGGATATAGACTAACCTCTTCTCTGTAGGTGTGTGTGAGATAGAGAAGTGAGAGTGAACCTAAAGTACTTGCAGCAATGCATAAACAACTCTTCGTGCAGAAACTCAAAAATGCCAGACTTCCTGTGTATGTACAGTAAATGTGCTTGCATTTAACTTCATGTAAGCCTTTTCTTAGTAAAAGGACCATTTACTGCGCACACACACACACAGACACAGACACACACACACACACACACAGAATTGGAAACAACAGCATTTACTCACTCTCTCTCGCTCACTCACTCTTCAATACATACAAACACACACACACCGTCACACACACATTGGATTTGCTGGATCAACACCTTTCTGTTATTCTCTAAATGTGGACCTCTGAAGCTAACACACACACACACACACACACACACACACACACACACACACACACACAGGTCCCTCAGGGCAAAGCTCAATTTGATTCATTAGAGTTTGACCAATCAGATTTAGGGTGGCTCTGCCTGTCACCGGGAAGGTCAGGTAGGAAAGACCAGAGATCATCCAATCGCGCGCGCGCACGCACACACACACAGAAAGTTGCTTTAACTTGACTTTTTAACCTTTTGACTTTTCTTGAGATGCAGGTTGGACAGTAAAAATGTCTTCTTTTCTAAAAGACACACACACACACACACACACACACACACACACACACACACACACACACAGAGTCAGCAGTGCTGAATCATAAACATTTCTTCCCTTCTGGAACCCAGACTCACTGCTGGATATTTCTAATGAGGGAGAGAAAGAGAGAAGAGAAGCACAAACAGAAATGCAGTAAGAAACACACATACACAATGTGGCCAAAAGTTGGCAGATAGAGACTTGTCTACTTACTTCTAGGTCTAGGTCTGTATTTCATGGTTTGGGCACATTAGTGTGGTTCAAATTAAGAGAAATCAAATATTACAGAATAAAATTACATTTTACACACACAGACAAAATTACATTTTATTCTACAGCACCCTTCCAACTTTGTGGCAACAGTTGTGTTTGGCCCTTTTGTTACAGTGGCTCTTCAGTCCCTCTCTTTAGCCACATTCTCTCATCCCCAGCCCTCTGCATTGCTCTCTATACTCATTTCCCCAGACGTACCATCCTCAAGTTGTCCACCAGATGCCCTCTGATTTTCCCTCCTTTTCCTAAGAACCCACACCCAGCTTCACACCTGTTTTAAATTCCTTCATCCGCTCTGCATTTACTTGGTCCACTCCGCCAGCTCCTCACCTGCAATTCATTCCCTCATCAGTCACTTAACCATTTATACCAGTTGACTTTGCTTGTTAATTGCCAGTTCACCTCATGGCTTGTGCTGAGTCTTGAAGTTGCTGTAGCGTTCACACTACGTGACTGATTGATGACAGGGGTCACACGCTATGCGAGCTGACAAGGACTCTGTCACCCGGCGCTTGTCTTTAAACCACGTTTTGTCAAGAAAACACCCGTGAAATGTGAAACGGGAAATGACTCAAACCTACACACGAAACATCTCTTGTTTGTTATTGTAAAGATAGCAATTATAAAGACAAAGAAAATGGGTGAAAGAATGGATTAGCACACGCAGGTAGCAGGGACTGTCTGAGCTACAGAGAAAGCTGGGGGTGAGTAAAAAGTGTTTTACGGTGAAAAAGTAGCTGCCTGCTCTCATTGGCTGGATGTGGATGTCGAGTCGGCTGACTCTTCCAGTTATCTGGCAGACGTCGGCAATGTGTCAGAAATGTGTCGGGGAGCTGTTTAGATGCGCCGTCGTGTAGTTCACACATAACGACTGGCGACCACCGATTGACCGTGGATTTTCCCCCGATCACAGCCTGATGGTTGCTGAGCGGCAAATCGGGCTAAAATTCATGTAGTGCGAACTAGGCTTTAGTTGCTATGTTCCAAGATGCCTTGTTGTATTTGGCTCTACTAGGACCTACATCTGCCTGTTAGTTACCTGCCTTCCTACCAACAGCTGCATGTAAGCTCTTTCATAAAAAAAAAACTGTTCCAATCTGCCTGTTCTGTCTGCGTTTGGGTACAGTCCCCGTTGTCCGGCATAGCACACTTTAACACCTTTCCTGTTTCAACATGACACTGCCCCCCATGCACAAAGCCAGCCATAGGTTTTTACTGTATGATTTGAATTAAACCTAGACTGCACAAACCCATCCAACAACTTTGTGATGAACTGGAATGTTGACCCCGATCCAGATTTTATGTTTTTGTGGTGGGAGCAAATCCCTGCAGCCAGGTTCCAACATCTGGTGGAAAATCCTCCTAGAAGAGATTTGGAATTACATGTTCAGCAATCACATAGTGGTGAAAAGTCTGTGTGTGGGGTGACCCTGAATAGTCGAAGATTCGATGCTTCGATGGTTGGAGCCTGATTCGAATCACACAGTTGAAGCTTTGCAGTGAAACAAGGATCTTGCCTACATGGGGGTGCTCAACATCTAATTTTACATAGAACTAGTACCAGTTACTAGAACCAGTTTTCTCCCTATAAGTTAATATACAGCCTATTACAATATACATTTCAACATTTAATGCTGTAAATAAAACTTCCAATAAATGTTTTAAAGTGCGTTAATAAATCCAAAAATGTAACCCTAACCCTGGGTCATCAGTGCGCATGTGTAGGCGTAGCGTGCATGTGTGTAGCGCCGCAACATGCATACACACTAAACTCTGCACAAGACCGGTCGATGAGAGAGAGAGAGAGAAAAAAACACAGTCAACAATAAGCCTCAGTGTAAGTGGAAATTTAAAGTGAAATGAACAGAGACTGCAGCTCTGCAGCTTCTCAAGATTACTGCGAAGCCACTATACTATCAGTCGACTATAGGCAGTACTTGACGTTTCTGATTGAACTATGTAGTCTTAACATACTTTTTGCCATGTTGTGTAACGAAGGAGAGAGCTATACAAGGATAGAGTAACACAAGAGCTGGAAAGATTGCATATTAGCTTTGACAGAGTGTGTGTGGCTTATTTGGTGGATTTGTTCCTTTTTCTGATGACTGATGCATTTGTTACATTGCTTTAATTTTATGCAAGACTTTATTTTTTGTTTCATACTGCATGCATTTTGTATTTCCAATAAACTGTACATATATGAATCATTTTACTATATATGAAAGCTTGATATTCAGAATATTTTTGATACTTTTAAAACTGCATACAATATTTGATTTGCTTTTGCGTTTTTGAGTATGCTTTGATTGTAGTTTCTGTGCATGCTGCTCATGCAGTGGATGGCAGTGGAGTTTTCAAAAGTCTCGGGGGAAGTAGGTGTTGCGGAACCTAGCAGAGGTGGACTAAATGCTGCGGAGCCTTCTGCCTGATGGCAGAAACAGGCTGTGTGACGGGGCTAAAAATGGTCTTTCACAAATGCAGAATTTCTCATCCCCCGAAGGAAGTGTCTCGAGCTTCTTTCTTTAATTAAGTCAAGATGGAAGTATTTTAGGTTGCTTAATGGTGATCAATTGACTTTTACTATTCCATAGTGAATTTTTACATAGTTACTTACAGTCCCCTCCAAAAGAATGGGAACGGTAAGGCAAATTTGTCTTTGTTGTTCACTGAAGACATTTGGGTTAAAGAACCACAGATGACAAGAGTTCAGAATTTCAGCTTTTATTTCCTGGTATTCACATCTAGATGTGTTAAACAACTTACGACATATCACCGTTTGATTAGACCACAGGTGAGCAAAACTAATGGAACAAATAATCTTAAAGTGGCGGTGGCGATGAGGCAGAGGCTAAGATACATGCCTTTGGTGTGAGAGATCTAGGTTCAATTCCCACAGTAACACATCCACCGATGTGTCCCTGAGCAAGACACTTAACCCCTAGTTGCTTCAGAGGCGTCCAACCTCTGACATGCATAGCAATTATAAGTTGCTTTGGATAAAAGCATCAGCTTAATGAATAAATGTAAAGTAAATAACATTTAATATTTGGTGGCATAACACTTGCTTGCAATAACTGCCTCAAGCCTGCGACCTATCGACATCACCAACTTGATGCATTCTTCATTTGTCATGCTATTCCAGGCTTTTACCGCAGCTTCTTTCAGTTCTTGTTTGTTAAAACCTTCCACTTTTTACCCCTGTTGAAGTCCTTTGTTTTGTTGGCAGTGTGCTTTGGGTCATTGTCCTGCTGCATGATAAACCTCCTCCTGATTAGTTTCAATGCATTTCTCCGTAAATTGGCAGACAAAATGTTTGTGTACACTTCTGAATTCATTCTGCTGCTACCATCATCAGTTACATAATCTATAAATGTTAATGAACCTGTTCCAGAAGCAGCAATGCACGCCCAAGCCATGACATTACCTCCACCATGCTTCACAGATGAGCTAGTATGCTTCGGATCATAAACAGTTACTTTCTTTCTCCACACTTTGGCCTTTCCATCATTTTGGTAGAGATTAATCTTGGTCTCATCAGTCCATAAGATTGTGCTCCAGAACTTTTGCGGCTCATCTCTGTACTTCTTTGCAAATTTCAATCTGGCCTTCTGATTCTTCCTGCTGATGAGTGGTTTGCATCTTGTGGTGTGGCCTCTATATTTCTGCTCTCCGAGTCTTCTTCCAACAGTGGCTTGTGATACCTTCACCCCTGCACTGTTGTGGTCATTGGTGATGTCCCTTGTTTTGGGGGTTTTCTTCACAGCTCTCACGATATTTCTGTCATCAACTACTGTTGTTTTCCTTGGCCAACCTGTTTGACGTCTGTTGCTCAGTACACCAGTATACCTGTGGTCTTAAAAGTATTAAAAAAAGTCTTAAATGTCATATTCCAAAAATTAAGGCCTTAAAAGTCTTAAACTTCATTACAAAATTATTACATTTTGTTTACCTAGGTCTTAAATTTTTTCTTGTCCTTTCGTAGGATTTAATTAATGCCGTAATGTCATAAATGAATACTTTGTGTGTGTGAGACTTCATAATATACTCTGATGTTGTAAGGCAGTACAGGTAACATTACTGTTTACGTCAGTTTTTAGCTTTACGCTCTGAACTGTGAAGTGTTCGCGGTGCATGAGCTCTGGCATCCAGCTCTGGGCGAATCAGTCAGTTGTAAGAAAAGAAAACGTCTCTGACGTGCTACTAACGTTAGTGGGCAAGTGTCTGAAATTCAGAAAGCCAGAGATACGAACAAGTTGGCAACACATGTCTCCATCACTTCGTTTAAAGCATTTGTTAAATATGTTCTGAAAAATGGTTTGCAAAAAGAAATGTTACAAAACAAATAAATACTTTGAGAAAAGTTTATTTGCACAATCAGAAAACATGCAATGCAATTTAAAGATAGAAGAAATAAATGTCCATTGTCCAAAAAAGTTTAAGCTAAAAAAATCTGAATCACTTAATTTAAATAAAGACAATTCTACCATAAATTGGTGCAGAAAATGTCTCCAGAATGCAGGAAATTAAGTGTTCAGTGCTCAAACCAGTGGGACCGCCAGACCCCCATTTAAATATATTTCAGCATTGAATTATTTCATCAAATAGTGTTAAAATATCTTGTCTTGTTCTCGTGAACCCAATATTTTGAATTGTGCATGTGAGCTAAGTGTATCCTCACACCCCTAATCTGAACCCTTATGTATCCACCACTTTTCAACACAAAGTGACGTCCTTGATTCATTTTATCTTATCAAAGTACAAACACACCCCAAGCTATAGTGTGTTAAATATGAATGTATTATAATAAAATATTATATTAAATTCATGTAATTTAGTAGATAATTTTTTTGGGCTTAAAATTAATACAGATTTTCCATTAAACGGCAGTAAAGTTGGTATTAAATTTCATCCTAGGTGGTATTAAAAAGGTCTTAAAAAGTCTTAAATTTAACTTTGAGAATCCTGGGGGTACCCTGAGTAGTTTCTTTCTTTTTCAGGACATTCCAAATTGTTGTGCTTGCTATGCCCAATGTTTGTCCAATGGCTCTGGTCAATTTTTACTTCTTTTCTCAGCTTGACAATGGGTTGCTTTTCTACCCTAGACAGCTCTCTGGTCTTCATGTTGGTTTATCCTCTTTAACAGGAAATGCAGTCTTTATAGGCAAGGCAGGGCAAGTTTATTTGTATAGCCCATTTCAACAACAAGGTAATTCAAAGCTTGCTTGCTTTACATAAAACATAAAAGCAACAGGGAAATATAAAAGTTTAAAAGTTAAATGGAAAATAAAAACAGGCAGGTCTCCCACCTTTGTTTATTTTACTCCTTTGATTCCCCATCTCCCACTCTATCCCCCCTTTAGGGCCTGTGTCCACCAAAGCGTTTTTTACCAGCTGAAAACGCCACCTGCTCTTCTGAAAACGCCTAGCTGGGAGCGCTAGGGTGCGTTTCGGAGACGCAGTGTTTTTTTTCGAGACGCTGTGGTTGCTATGATAAATAATTTCCGTGGAGGCGATGTGCTGCAAGTAGGGTAGCCTACTTAATTTTACTGAATGTAAAAATGTCACCACAAAGTATGTAGGCCTACTTGCTCTGGCCCTTGCTCTGCATGAAGAGAAGGCTGAAACATGAGAGCACACGCGGGTTCATGAGATTTTGCGGGAAACACCTCGACGAGTAGGCACATCGCTTCGTTCAAGATCGTGTGTGCTCAGTGTGGTGTTTGTCCCGCCCCTCCTACACTGGATGGGTAAAAAGTGACAGTGATGAGCGCAGCGTTTTTCCCAAAGTTGAAAATTTTTCAACTCTCTGCGACCGGAAAAAAACGCTCAGCGCAGAAGAGACGCACAGCGCCTCGTCACGCTCCTGGCGTTTTTACCAGCTTGGAAAAACACGGCACTCCCATTGCAATGGATTGAAAAAAGAGGCTGGTGTCAGAAAAAAATGCTTTAGTGGACACGGGCCCTTAGTTACTTAGGGACTCTAACCCTTCCTTATAGGTTTGAACCAAGGATGAAAACTTAGACTAGTCATGCAGAGCTATTTAATGTTTCAACAATCAACCTAAAAGGCAACACCTGGGCAACAAGAAACATCTGTCAGACATGTTCCAATAGTTTTGCTCACTTGAAAAATGGGTCGGTTCAGACAAAGCATGGCGTGTCCTGAGTTGTTAACACATCTACACCAGGAACTGAGAGCTGAAATTCTGAACTCTTGTCTCATACCCATATTTTGATCTTAAACCCAAATGTCTTCAGTGAACAACAAAAACAAAGGAATTTGCCTTACCGTTCCAATACTTTTGGAGGGGACTGTATGTAGTCATATTTTTGCCATTATTTATTTTTATGGTGCCAGAATTTTTCCACGTCAAAAAGCAAAAGCATACAAGTCAAGTGAAATACTTAAGTAAGTCAAGTCTTCACTCAGGTCCAAATCAAGTTTTAAGTCCTCATCTTTGTGAATTGAGTCCAAATCTCTGTAACGTGTGCACCCAGAATCTTGAAACTAGTACTCTTCAGCTATATCTCAATTCAGTAAGTCTTCTGTCTCCTGATGTCCATCTGCTGTTGATAGAAAATTAGATAGATGTAGATAGTTGTTCCGTCGCTTCTCTGTTGACTCATCTGTCAGACTTTAACTCCCACTACTGTACTATCAGTGGTTTAGATGAGTCATTTACTCATTTACATGACTCACTTAGCTTTCTTTAAATGTCAAGTTTATATCTGAGTTCCAAGTAGAAATGAAACAGTGAAGAAACATGTTTCAAGTGAGACATAATCCCCTGGAGCTTTACAGCAGCCTGTGAAAATCTGAGTTGGCCTAAGAGTCCTTCATCTGAGTGTTGGGTTCCTCACCTGAGATCACTTCACTCTGCCTGCTTTGTTATGCAGCACTATGGGCAGCTCTGCAGTACTGTTCTATCAACTGAAATGTGCATTCTGTGGCATGTAGCAGCCAGGGCTAGAATTGTTAGGATCACTGTTAGCTTAGCCTGTATCTGAGCTAAGACGTATTCACATTTAGTAACACGGGAGAAAAAAATGCTTTTTATCATCTCTGAGGGGTTAAACTTTCTCTTAGTTGTCACATTCCTTCTGATTATGTGGACCAGCACAAAAACAACAAACACACAAAAATATGGTTTTGCTATATAGAGTAATGACATTTTTCCAAGTTTATTTTTAAAAATCCATTAATATGTCATGTGATATTTCATGTTTACACTGGTCTGTCTTACACATATGGAAATGTAACTTCTCATAGACTGGCACCTACCCTACCAAACTCAAATTAGTCAGCCCAGTAATTGCAAATCAAAGTCACTTGCTTGTGGTCATTGCATTACATGGTTGTGTGCACTGTGCGCATCGCTCCACTGTTTTGTGGTTGAGTGTGGATGGAGAGAGGTCCTCATAGGCAGACACTGAAGAACTAAAGAGAAGATTAAAAAATATTTACATTTCAATATAATTTTCCTTTATCTAGTTTTGTCTTTCTTTTAAAATAAAGGATTTTCACCTCTTCATGCCTATTAAAATTCCTTAAATTAATCAATCTGAGATGGTTTGGTTTGGTCAACAGCTCAATGTCAACACTAAGGTCAGAAGCTGACAGAACTTCACAAGAAAATATTGCTTCACTTTAAAGGGTCACAAACCAAAAGGCTGGGAACCAATGATGTGGGCTAACATCGTTTTACATTTTACATTCCACCTAATGACTGTTAATAATGAACCATATTCCAACGATGACTTTAGGGTAAAAAGGCATTTGATCAGAAACATAACTGTAGATATCATTAAATTAATTGTAAATTAATTCATTTAGAAGTTGAATTTAATTCAGTCTCCTCTGTCATTCCTTAATTTTATACCAGAGCTTCTTTCTTCCCCTCCTCCTCTCCATCGTTTCCTTCTCCTTCTGTCATCTCAGCTTGTGTTCATTAGTTATGTGGATGGAGGGAATTGGCACACAGCGAGGATAGGGATAAAAACTGCATTTGGTTTTCAAATCCTGCTCTGTGATTGACTGAGCTTGTCTCGTGATGAAGCAGCAATGGTATGGTCTCCTGTAACTAGTCTAATCAGAGCCAACTTTTTGGAAGTTTTGCAAAGAGAAATTTGACTGGAGCTGTTCTATCCCTTTCAATTGAAGGACTTCCATTAGTAATGAGTTGAGTAGGCACGGGTCGTGCGTGTATAATGAACTTTGTGAACAGTCCCTATTTGGAGGAAAACTAAGTGTATCACTGCAGTACTAGTCCCTTCAGTACTTACTTAAAGAAGTAATTGTTTCCTTTTCATTCATGAATCTTTTATAAGAAAATGCTGCAAGCTGGTCTGAATTTGTTAAAAGTGAGGCTTATGTTGTAGTGCCTTCATGTAATGTAGAAATATGATTTTCATTGCTTGAGAACTGTATGTCCATATTGATTGCAGTTCATTTCTGATGTGAAAGCAAAGCATAACAATCACATTCTGTGACAGTAGATGAACACCAATTGTGTGAATTCAGATGGTTTGAAGGGGCACCAAATTGCAATTTAATCAATTAAATTTCAGATAGATCAAAGGTAACACTAAATAATGACTTTAATTACATTAATAAAGAGAAAACAACAAATAATTGAGTCTCACTAAAATACACTATTCATTTGAAACTTTTAAATAATAATAATTCAAATAATAACTATAGCTTTAAAGTTCTTCTCTGCCATTGTGGTATATTAGATTGAGCACTCGGTGCTCAATCTAATCTGGGCGGAGACACATGTGAGGAGCTGCAGCTGGTAAAAAGGGTTGAGGCACTCACAGCAAAGTTGCCGCAGCCAGAAAAACCTCCAGCAACCAAAGAGGAGCTGAGAGAAAGATACACAGATGTCTTCACAGGACTGGGTGAGTTTCCCGGAGTCCACCACATACACATTGAAAAGAAAAAGAACGGTGTGCTAAGGTTGTGTTTGGACCCTTACAACCTGAATCAGGCAGTCAAGCGCCAGCACTACTCCATCCATCCAGCAGACTAGTTGGGAAATCAATGTTCTCCATCCTAGATGAAAAGGATGGATACTGGCAGATCGAGCTAAATGAGCCATTGTCAAAGGTGTGCACCTTCAACACACCGTGGGGCCTTTTCTGATCCTCAGACTCCCATTCGGGATCAAGTCTGCTAGCGAGGTGTTTCAACAAAAGAACAGGGAGACCTTCGGCGACATCTCAGGTGTGTACGTCATAGCAGATGACATGATAATCGCAGCGTCATCAGAGCAGGAACATTATGAAATCCCATTCCATGAATGCCCGGAGTGAGGAAATACTCATCTAATTGAAAGAGGCAACCGCAGCAGATAACGTGTTACAAGCTGTGAGTGAGAAACATACAAAAGGTTGGCCTACGAAGAAGCGTAGTCTAGACAGAAAACTACACTGCTACTGGGCGATGCAGCAAAATATCAGCATACAAAACGACATTGTAATGGTCGGAGCCAAAATCGTTATACCCCAGAGCTTCAGGAGAGTGATTTTGGAGAAGCCGCATCTCGCTCACCAAGGAGTGCAGCGCACAGAGTCCAAAAAAGTCCTCCACTGGCATGGCATGGCATGGCACGAGACATAGAGACAATGGTGGAGAAGTGCGTGCAGTGTCAGCAGCTCCAGCCTAAACACCAGGCAGAGCCGCTTGTTCCACATCAGGTTCCAGACCTGCCATGGATGAAAGTCGGAGCTGACATCTTCAAGCGGAGTGGTCAGTTGTATCTTCTGTTAGTCGATTACCTGACCAAATATCCTGAGGTGCTCAACATACCCGATAAATTATCTGAAAGCTGGATGTGAATATCTGAGGATTATGGGAGCCTGAATTCTATGGCTTAGTTTCATGATAAAAGTTCAGTTTAGGTCACACAAATGAACACATTCATCTGGAATGAATGTGGATGGTGTGTCAGTGACCCTAACACTACGTTATAACTTTAAAAAAAAAAAAACTTTGTTCTTACATCATATGCCATTCTTGTATCTATGAACCAAAGTATTGATTCCTGTTTGAACATGTTTGCATGAACACTTTTATGCTTAATAATGAAAGTTATTGCTCGTTTGGTGATTTTTGTTCAGTGGTGAGGTGGTGGGTTGCAGCTGTCTTCCATTATCTTTTGTGACTAACACCAGTTATCTTATCCCTTTTATTTTCTTCAGATCCCCATCCCTCTGCGTCTCTCCCTCCCAATTCATCAGTCGCTTCCTTCGCCCATCTCTTCAGCATGTCGCTTAAGGTCCAGACCAGCAATGTGACCAACAAGACAGATCCAAAGTCCATCAACTCCCGGGTGTTTATCGGCAACCTGAACACAGCAGTGGTGAAGAAGTCAGACGTGGAGAGCATATTCTCCAAGTATGGCCGGGTGTTGGGCTGCTCCGTGCACAAGGGCTACGCCTTTGTCCAGTACGCCAGTGAGAGGCACGCCAGGGGCGCTGTGATCGGGGAGAACGGCAGGGTGCTGGCTGGACAGACACTGGGTGAGTCCACATGACGCAGCATCAATTATAGCTCTACCTACAACGCAGAAAAGAAAATTGCAGTGGTTGTGGTAGATAACTGTTTGAGACTTTTTTCAAGTTTGAAGGATTTACCCACACACCAATTAAGATGATTATATCCAACCTTCAGATAAAAGTAACAAGATTGTATTTCCAACATGGAGGTTACATTGTGCTTGGCATCCAAGTGGTTTAAAGCAACATTATGCAAGATGTGGTTTTTCAGAGTGTAATTCACCAATGTTGTTACATTACGATCAAAAACTAGCCAACTTTGTTAACGCAGCCAAACGTCAAGCAAGTGTGACAATATCAAGACAGAAAGCCAGCTACTAAGTTACTTACCATTCCAAAAGCAAGAAGTTCAGCTTGGCATCTGCCAACTTTTCAGCTCTTTTAGCTCAAACCAACAAGTAAAAGTAGTCTGATATTTACTCTTGTCCTGTCTCTTGCTCCGTCATTCTCTTTTTCTCTTCTTCACTTCCTCTGATGTCTTCTTCGGTCTCTTCACAGCCTTGATAACCATACTGAGAATATTGAGCTAGCTTCTTCCAAAGAACCTAGTGCAAGTCAGAGTGTTCATTTAAGATAAAAATACTACACAATGTTGCTATAAGTCAGGAGATCAACATTTTAAAATCTTTTACATCTTTACACAAGAACATCATTAAAAAGTTGCTTTTTCTTGGTTGCAAGTTTTATTTAATGTCGGTGTATGCCACAACTCATGAACTAGGTATCAGAAAATGTCCCAGTCTATACAGTGCAGGTTTTTAATTAATTTATTAATCAAAAAATTTGTATATCAATTAATCAATCACAAAAATGAGATAATAAAATTTTAAAAAATTAAAATTCACAGGTCCCAGGACCCAGGTGAGATCTTTGAATTGCATTTTTTGTTCATAGTCAAACCCAAAGATATTTGAGAATCATTTTAAACCGCTGATAAACTCACAAAATGAATTATTAAGTATTAAAAATGTTGAATTATTTTTAACATTGAAATTGAAATTAATTAATTAATTGACTTCATTTCAGTACTACCCCTGGTTAATGTTTTTTGAAGAAGACAGGTAGACTCACCTGTAGCTTGTCTAAGGTCTGGGGAATCCAACCCTGCAGGTTACAGAAACCCAGGGCTAGTTTAACCTTTTTCACAATTGGAGTTGTCAGTATTTTTCTGTCTCACAGTTTCATTACAACAAATGTTGATGCCAAATCAGTAGCACGCTGTATCAAGTTCTACCCTGTGAAATTAACTCATCCTGTAGTTTCTTCATGTTTGTTTTGGTTCAGGCTTGATCTCTCCTTTCTCCAACAATATATGTGGAGAACCACTTGACTATGATCTGCCCCAAGAACGTTTTTGGGGGAAAACAGAAAAGCTAAAGGTATGGAGGGGGACACAGAGACCTCTAATATCAAAGACGAACACATTACACACACATTCCCCACCCTGACTACCTCGCCTTCACACTTAGCAACCCTGTAAGAATGTCACAGTACTTCCTACATTGGTACTGAGTGTAAGTTTTGGATCTGTCCAAGATGAGCATACTATGTACGACTTGTGGAGTCTCATTTCACTGTTATGCTGATGTCACACAACTCTACATGAAATCTGATACACACCCCTCTGCAGCTTCACCGACATCATCATCGTTTTCAATACCCACTGCCTGTCTGGAGGAGATAAAGGTGTGGATGAAACACAACTACCTCCAGTTGAACAGCTCCAAAACTGAGGCAATTCTTGTTGGCACCTCACATCAAATCCTGTCATTCTCCATAACCGGTATTAGCATCTCTGATCATGACATTCCCCTCTCCTCAACAGTCACCAATCTTGGTGTAAGATTTGACCCACAACTCGCATATAAAGCCCTTTTCAAACACCTCTGCAAGATCTCCTTTTACCTTCTCAGAAATATTGCAAAACTCCGTTCCACACTGACCTTAGCTGATGCTGAAAAGCTGGTCCATGTCTTGGTCTCCTCCAGACTGGATTACTGTAACGCACTTCTCATCAGGATCCCCTAACAAGTCTGCAGAGACTGCAGTAGGTTCAGAACAAGCAGGAAGCTTCCGGTCTGAGGCGCAAGACCAACATGGAAGTCCCTTAAACGCGCATTCTGTTGAACGGCCAGCAGGGGACAACTCTTCTGGTTGCAAAAAGAAATCCAGTTCCATTTGAAATACTGGTAAACTGACCCTACTTCTCACCTGAGTTATTACCTCAGTAAACACTTTCCTAATGTGTTTATGGTCTCAATCACTAGTTTCAAGTCTTCTTTAATACAACATGATGTTGATTTTGTAAATTATGGTCCCATTTAGAGGAAAATACACTATAAAGCAGAGTATGCTTCAGGGCGGGATTATCTATAGTTGACAAGGACAGACTACAACGGACGGTCAGGACTGCAGAAAAGATCATCGGTGCCAACCTGCCCTCCATTCAGAACTGGAGGGCAGCTTGGCAGGAGGGTCAGATGGAGCTGCAGGAAACATCACTGCAGCTCCAAAACCAACAGTTTCTTCCCACAAGACATCACTCTGATGAACAGCTGATTTCTGACTCACGGTGTCAGGAACAATTCTTGCGCAATAATGTGGTGTACAATATATGTGCATTTGACGCATAACAGTTAAAAATAGCACTGTAGCAGCTGGACAGAGGGTCAGTGACCTCCTAAGGGGAGAGCAGTGATTGGTGGTTATGTAGGGACTGAACCCTTCTATAGAATTTGACCTCTGACCCCTTGTTTTGTTACCTCAGAGTAGTACTGTACCCTTCTATGGGTTGGAGCTTTATTTTGCAGACTCAAACCCTTCTATGGTACCTAACAGATACCTACACATATCCTATATAAGCTATGTTTGATGTAAAGAGAGACAGAGTGGCCATCGGGCTGGGTCACTCTCCAAGCTGCTGCAGAGCTTGTAATTGATGCTGAACTCCTTGATGTAATAAACTTTATGATCAAGAACAGTGTCAAGCGGATTTCTTCTGAACACATCATCGCAGCATTATTGTTCGGACACCACAATAACCCAGTAGCTCTGTCTTTAATCAGCCACCTGTTTACACAGCTAACACTTATTATTTACTCCCTATTCTCTATTTCAATGCTGTTCATAATGTTATATTGTCATATTGTAGATACTGCTTACCAAATCCACCTACCTCAAGCCATTACTCCTGCACAAAATACTTATTACATATATTATTATATTATGTTATACATATATACTACTATATATATATATACTAATTATTCCTGCATCCTTTGCACTCTGCTCACTGCACTATTTGTCAATATGTCTATATTGTTTTTGTTCATAGTGTGTATATTTGTGTTGTCTACACTGAAGTCTGTCTGATTTTATCTTATTTTTATTATTGTGATTTTGTATTTTTGTATGAGTAAGCACATCGTGAGCAATGTACAATCCAGAGTCAAATTCCTCGTATGTGTACGCATACCTGGCAATAAAACTAATTCTGATTCTGATTCTCACTGTAGTAAGAGATGCACAGATTACAGTTTTCCTGTCTGATTCCAGCTACTGATTTTTTTAAAAGGTCTGACCTGCCGATTCTAATTTTGGCCAATTCTGATTTTATTTCTTTCTAAGAACTATAACTGACAGCATACACAAACTATTTATTGGAAAAATCTATTTTTATTAGGATCCCCATCAGCACCAGTATAAATGTTAGCTATTCTCACTGGGGTCCATTCAATTGTATGGTCATAATGAAACATTTACTATAACATTAGCATGTTCACTAGAAGGAGCTGAAAATAAATTGTATACCATTTTAATTCTGCTTAATTTATTTTTGTGTTTAATCACAAACTACAGTAATCTGCTCACCTTGCTTTTCCCCTCAGACACAGAAGCACACACCTACACCTGTCTATCTGTCTGTGTCTCTCTCTCTCTCTCTCTCTTTCTGCTCTGACTTTATTTGTTAGCAGTTTTATTTAAAAGAACGCGCGTTTGGTATGTTTTCACCCGTGATTCCATTTTCACAGCAGCAGATGAGCCGCGTGTGGAGGACGCTTGTTGTTAATTACCAATAGAGACCACCATGGTATGAATGACATCATCACCAACAGCTGTGTTCACTGTTGCTTTACCTGGTCCCTGCTTTACCCACTGGATCTCTTTCTGTGTGTTTCTCTGAAGATGTAGGCCTAAATAGATAGCGTTGCTTATTCTTCACTCTCGTGAATAACTTCCACACACCTAAGACATCTTTTGGCCTGTGTGTGTGTGGCTATGACATGAGGTGTCTGTGCACACATGTGAAACATGGCGCTGTGCAGCGTGTTTGTAACGTTCAATGTGATTGGCAGAAAATTGGATATTTGACACTGCTTGGCCTCGGTCACCGGTCAGAGAAAGATTCAATGCTTCGATGGGTGGAGCCTGATTCGACTGTCAATCTCACAGTCAAAGCTTCGCAGTGAAACGAGGATCATGATTTTACATAGACAGTTTTCTCCCAATAAGTTAATATACAGCCTATTACAATATACATTTCAACATTTAATGCTGTTTTTAAATCTAAAATTGTAACCTTAACCCTGGGTCGTCAGTATGCATGTGTAGGCGTAGAGTTTATATGTGTGTAGTGGCAGAGGAGGAAGACTTGCTGTAGAGCCGGAGCCCCAGCTTCACTGGTGTTGTGCCGCGTTTCCTGCACCTCGCAGGACTTTCGGATAATTTATCACCGTTAATGAACCACACAAAGAATATTTTATCATTTTTAAATAGCTAGCTACTTGAAATAGAGTTGCGAGGAACCGCAATGTGCATGCAGTTGTCAGCAGCACGGAATGCATGTAAAACTGCACAAGACCGGTGATTGACCGGCAAGAGAAAGCGAAAAGAAGGGTCTTCAAACAGAATCATTTTAGCTGGAAATTTACACTGTAAGTTAAATGAATAGAGACTGCAGCTCTGCAGCTACTCAAGATAAAAGCGAAGTGTGTGTAACCCCGCCAGCTCACAATCGCCGCGCACAAAAACACACATGAGTCGACTACAGGCAGGACTTGACGATTCTGATTCGACTATGTAAATCATTTAGTAGTAGTATGGCAAAAATACATTTTGATGGCTTGATGCTTGGTTGTTGAGTTGGTTGATTTGATTAATGCCTTCAGATCAAACTCCTCAAAGTGATTGTAATCCAATTCACTTTTTGTTAACTTCAGCAAAAATGTCCTCACGATTTGCTAGCTCTCCATTTTGTGTGTGTTCTGAATAGGGATGTCATGAGAACTTATACTTTGGGGCCAAGTCGATACCAAAATCCTTAAGACATGATGGTACTCGTTTTTGTAGGTACTGTAAGGACCAGAGATCCAACGCGTGGAAGATGGCGACAAGTGCGAGAGAGAGAGGAAGAGGGGGGAAGAGGGAGAGAGAGTTCTGTACATAGACACATTCAAACATGCTGGACTCCATGTACTGTGAAGGAAAAGGTCTCAAGAGTATAAACAGAAGAAAGAGATATGACCAGGCAAAGGTGTTTCAACGCTGAGATTTGAAATTTGGTGGCAGAGATTCTGAGGAAGCACTGAAGGGAGGGGTGTGTTTGTTTAGCAATTGAGTTCAAATATTAACAATCCTGCAGAATCACTCTCCCTTTAAGTTCAGGGAACTTGTTGTGACTGCATACACCTCTGGAATCTTTGACGACCTTTGAGCACCATTACATCGATTTTCTTCTTGAGTGTTTACATATGCCTCTTCTTTCTTCTGTTTCACTGCAATAAAATGTCAGACAAAATCAGAGTTGAGCAGAGTGTGCCTTTAAGGTGCTGTAGTGTTTTCTTTCCCCCCTGGTGGAGCAGGAAGAGATGAGCTGTCAGCAAACTGGTGTGAAGAACTCAACACATTTCTTTAATAGCTCTCTCAGTGCAGTGTGCATCTATGTGTGCATGTGTGAGAAAGAGAGAAAATATATGAATGACTTTAACAGAAACTGCATGTTGTCATGTGTATGAAAATGTGTGTATCTTAATGTGTGTGTGTTCTGGGTTGAATGGTTAATTTCTGTCTCTCAAAAAACATTTTTCAACAAGCACACAGTAACTCTGTGTGTGTGTAATCTAGTATGGAGCTGTGACAGCTAAGGGGCCGCTAAGTGATGTTCTCTGCCCCATTGTAACTTTTGTGTGTGTGTGTGTGTTGCTATGGGAATTATATAAAATCTTTCTTCTTTCACTGTACCACTTAACTGACTCTTTTCTCTTTTTACATGTCTCTCTCTCTCTCTCTCTCTCTCTGTCTCTGTCTCTGTCTCTGTCTCTGTCTCTCTCTCTCTCTGTCTCTCTCTCTCTGTCTCTGTCTGTCTCTGTCTCTCTCTCTCTGTCTCTCTCTCTCTGTCTCTCTGTCTCTCTCTGTCTCTCTGTCTCTCTCTCTCTCTCTCTCTTTCTTTTAGCTCTCCAATCATCTCTAGCTTTACTAGGATGATTTAGAGTTTACAGTATATGATGAGACACTTTAAAGCCTTTTAACACATAATCACTACCTTGGTGTTTTGGTTGGCAAGTGAGACATGACTCAAACAATAAGTAATGTGACAATGGAGATTATTTTTGTAGCACTTCTCAAAACCAACATTACCAACAAACTGCTTCACATAAAAGAGATGATGAAAAGCAAAACACGAATGCAACAAAGAAATCTGAACATCAGCCAAAAAAGATATACAGTAAAATAGAATGATTGATTATGCATAAAACTTGATGATTGTGGAAAGACCAGTCACTTTAGTAGTAGCTTCCTGTCGGAGGACATCACGCTAATTCAAAGTAGGGTGAGAGTAAGGACATGAAATGTCTTTAACTTCATCAATAACATCTCAAAATCAATCCTGAAACAATCAGCTAATCAGTTTGGTGAAGAAACAAAAGTTATGTTTACATTCAATGTTTATGGGTGTGTTTCTTCGGGGTTAAAAATACATGTTGACTGTATTTCCTTCCCCCCAATAACCTTTCCAATTTCGATTTGTTTTAGATGTTTCAAAGGCTTTTGTTACGATTGCTATGATTGTTGGCACATTACTGCCATCAACCGTCGGTCACTGGAATAGCTTATTACCACTGACAGGATTTGAATTGCGGCACTTGCAAGCTTCTGTGACTGCATGATAGAAACAAAATGCAGGCCTACTCTTAAGAAAATTGCTCTTTAGTGCTACTGGTCAAAAACTACCTTGTTTATTTACAGTGGTCAACTGCTAAAGCTCAAAGCTAGGAAAGATGTCTTGTTATAGTAAGTACTATGGAACTAACCATGGTAGTTAGCTGATAAGTTTGCTAAAGTAGATGGCAGTTACCCAAGTTAACTGGGAGCTAACTGGGATGCTACCAGATACCTAAATTGGTAGTTCTATCTCACACAGGCTACGCCGTCTACTGTACACTATTGGTACTACCTCTTCCAATCACACGCATGTATTTGCCCACTGAATTTTGAATTGTGCACGTAGCCGACCAATAGGACGTCGCTACTGATATGTGTGTACCGCTCACTGTTTCTGGTTTGAAGCCTTAATTCAGGGGAAGCCCGTGCTGATGAGGACCGACAAAAACACAACAGTGGCTTACATCAATAGACAGGGCAGAGTCTGATCCATGGCTCTGTTGACACTAGCGGGGAATCCATGGACTTGGACTGCAGAGCACTTGCCCTTCACGTCCCAGGTTTGGAGTACAGAAGGGTCGACCTCATGTCGAGGGGCGGGCCCCCACTGAGCGAGTAGAGACTGTACCCTGAAGTGGTCCAGCAGATCTGGTCTCGCTGATGCGTCGATGGGGAGATGAATCCTTTTAACTTGCTCAGTAAGATCCATTCTCTTCTTGCTACAAGGCCTGATGAAGGAAGGACTGTCACATTCGACCATTGAGGTGTACGTGGCAGGCATTTCATCCTCGCTCACCCCCCTAAGAAGCGTCTTCAGCAGAGTGTAAGGAAACAGTGACCAGTGTCGTGTGTCTTCGTGTTCCGGTGGGACCTGCTACTAGTGTTGGAGGCTCAGAGGTCTAGTCCTTAAAAGCCCCTGGAGCAGTCCTAATTCAAGATGCTATCTCTCAAGATAGCCTTGTTGCTCTCACCTTTGTCAAGAGGGTGAGTGAGCTCTGTCAGTTCACCCGAGCTGCATGCTGCTTCATGTTGACCACAGTGCGGCAATGTTAAGTGTGAATGACTAAATGAACAGTGTTGTGAACAAACAGTGTGGATTTGTGCATTTTATATGAAATAATTTGGAGACTCAAAATTCCTTCTCTCTCTCTCTGAGAGACGGGGGGATATCAACTCTCAACAGATGGCTGAAGAGACCCCAAAGGAAGAGGTGAAAATTTACTTTCCCTAAGTGCTGTTTCTGGGCAGTTCGATCGTAAAACTTGCCACCTCTGATGCCGCAGCCAGATAACACTTGGTGCCTAAAATGACAAAGAAACACTAACCAGAGATTACAAATAGCCTATCAAAACTCTTTTGGAAAGAGGGCAGGAAACCCTAAACTGCTCCCCACACATGTAACCATGGCAACTGGCCTCCGTCTTTGTTTAATTACCTCATATCAAAGGATATTCTCCTCTTCACACCAAGTTGTAAATTCGAGAGGAACTCCAGGACACCTGAAAGACTGCCCTGAACTCTGTGTAAACAAAGAGTACTGTCTCCACAAAACTCAAAGCATTACCTTGTTTAATTAAATAATCTTTTAGTTACTTGACTAGGTCTCTCCACTCCATTTGAGTAGTTATGTTACCATGTTGGTGTTATTTGTTGTTAAAAATTAATTTTGCAGTGTTTTAATTTTCAGCAAGGATCCCTGACCTTTATTCATTTTATGTTGTAATCAATGCTTTGTTCACAACACTTTCTGACACTTCCTTTAGAAAGGATATGATAAAGAAATGTCATCCTATTCATGTAACCTGAGCTCCCCCAAGTGTACAAAATAAGTATTACATGCCATCGTCTGAAATGCCGTGTAATGTATAAATGTCACTCTGTGTTTATCTTGTCCATAATCTGATGCCATTCGTGTATCTTGCTTATATTCTCTAAGAACGTGTAACAGCCAATATATCCAGAAAGCTAGTTAAGTTCCTATCATCTGATGTTATTCCTAGGAAATGCTATCCTCAAGGTTTAACTAACAATTGTTTTCCTTTTTATCAAATGCTTAAACTAAGAACGGTATAACCGTTTGACAATTAAGGTTTGATTGTGGGAAGATATTTGATTGATTAATCCTAGCAGGGTGTAAGATGTAATGTCACTAACTGACACAGTGCTACACAAATAATTCCATCCTCTGTGTGGATGAATACCTGAACATTGTTTTTGTTTTATTCCCAGGAGGGTAGAGAAAATACAAAGTATATTTTTCCCTGTTCTGGAGAATATTTTCATTATTTTTTAAATAAAACATTGAAAATGATAAATGCCTTTTCTTTACACTTGCAGCATAAACAATCAAGCAACTACATTTATGCCATGTCTCCAATAATGACATCGAAATGTGGTATAACACTTGTTTATTGTTATTAAAATACTACTAAAAATACAACCTTTATCACAAATAGATAATTTTTAAACATTAAAAATAAGTATATACAGGAAGAAAGACAAGGTGTGTCCAGAGGTGTCCTGACTGATTATGAAGACAGTTCAGACTTTGCATGTAGCATCATATCGCTGCTGTGGAGAACTCTGACATAATTACCACATTTCAAAACCAACCATATTACTTTTTGTTTTATATTTTGCTGTATTTAGCAACACAGTTGGGACAGGGACACCTGACAGAACCCCATGTTGACAGGGATCATCAGGTCTCCTGGTTCTGCTTCTAGGCATCTCCTCAGTAGTAGACAACCGTCAGAGGAGGAGGGGGATGGCACTCTGGAGGTCTGCAATGTAACTGTAGTCCTTCTCCACCTTCAATCCACTTCCTGGACTTTTTGTTGTACACCTTGCTGTACCTGATAATACAGAAAGGAGGATCAGCTTAGTGAAAAGCTTAATACAACATACTGAATTGTGTCATCAGCTTTTCTCCTGGCTGGACTGTGGACATGGTGGTTGTAATCCAGGCCAGCCAGCATGGTCCGATCAGTGTATACTGGTGAAAAGTACAGGGTGTTGGAAGACAGGATTTTTTACTTCTGGTAAAATTAGTAATGCCATAACAGCAGCAATTACAGTAAAAGTTTTTCACACAGTAGGTTTAGCTACGAACAATGTCAAACTATATTAAAGGTAGCTTATATACCAGAAACACAGATACTTGGGGACCTTTAGCCATCATTGTTTATGTATACTAACGTTGACATGTCTTTCTCAACTACAAACACACAGTTAACGTTACATCACCACATTTGTAAAAGTAACATACAGTCAAACATCAACTGCAGAGATGAATTAATGTTTTCTGAATATTAAAATTCATAATTTTGGTATTAATTCTCATAAATTTATTAGATCAAAAGTAATCTTGCTACAACAGGCGTAGTCTATAGGCCTAATAATGCATTGACTTGATGTTATTAGTAGTATGAAAATATCAACCTTTTTATTTCAGCTCGGCTGTGTCAGGCACCTCACTTTAAAAAAACTTCTCGTCACTTCAAAAATTAGATTCATTTATTTAACACACTCAAATGTGTTCCAAACATTGTTCTAAATTAACTTCATGTAGCAATGAAACAAAAAATCCATTCATGCCATAAAATGTGCTCAAATCGTGGTTAAAAGACTGAATCTCAACATTTAAGCTACTGAAAACTCACCTCATTATCTGCGCGCAAAAGGTGAGGCGGAACATGACTACAGTCTCTGTAGTAGGCTATACTAACCGAAAATATGCTAGATAGCCTACATTCTTATTAAAATTTAGTATTTCAATATCCCTACCAAACTGCTCATAATTTTCAGCATACATAAGAAAAATGAAACCCATTTATTTTAACGGCTGTGACAGGCTATGTGAAACGGACTGGGAGCAAATAACAAATAGGCTTTTAATCAGTCTCTGTAGGATGATATCGCTATAGCCTACAAGAGTTTCTCCGTATCAACAGTCTGTGGGATTTCCTACAGATGGTGATGTCATTTGTCATGATGTCAAGAAAGCTGATTGGTCAGTAGACAGCGTTTTCATAGAGTTGATCTGTTTCGGAGCAGGTTAGCTGTTCAGCATAAGTTACCATGGCGATGTATCCCGTTAAGAAGTGAACCACAGTCGTGGTACTGAAAAACCCAGGGTTAACCACGAAGTTACCTCGATAAGCTCAAATCCTGCTTCATGGTACAGGCCCCTGGTCTAGTCTGGCTGCATCTGTATTATTTTGGTCTGGTCTGCTCTCTGTTTCTATGTCTTGATCCTTGTTTCAGTCTGTTTCACTGTTATGTTTGGAGTCTGTCTGTTTAGTCTGTTTTATTTTGAAATGGTCTATATGGGGTGTTTGTCGTGTGCTTAGTTTTAGTCCGCCTGTTGGTCTGTTTTGTCTGTGTACATGTCCTCTGTTTATTTTGATTGTCTGTTTGGTTGTTGGTCTGTGTTTGTTCCTGTCTGTTTACAGTTCAGTCTGTGAGCGCTCTGTCTGTTTGGTCTTTGTTTCACCATCTTGTCCTGTTTCTTGCTTTAGTGTGAAGTTGTGTGCATCAATTGTCTGCGTTTGTTATCCAGCTTGTGTCCTTACTTAATTACTCCTCATGTTTCTCACCTATGTATATCCTGCCTGCTCGTTATCCCTGTATTCATTGCCTGCTGCCCTGTTCTTTCACTGCTGGATCATTGGAGCTTGTGACGCTCTGTTGTGGGATTTGGGTCCCTCAACCTGTTCCGCATTTCACAAACCTGGACAGCTACTGATAATGGCAATTTTGCTTTTTTGTTTGCTTGTAAATTGGTTTAAGTTATAAACCCTTTACCACTAAAACCTGATGGTGACTTAAATGAGATATATGCAAATATAGATATAATGAAATAAATATAAAATGAGAAAAGGAATCTTTACCAATCTTGTTAGCTAGAGGTGTGTAAACTTGTGTGTAACTACACCCCCAAATTCTGCTTGCTCCTTCCATTCTTTAAAAAATGCCGCAAAGGACTGCAAACACGTTCTCATTCCAAGGTTGTCAAACACTGACGTTTTGTAATGCTGCTTGGCATCTCATACAGACACACAAGGTACCCCTTAGCATCTGTGATGCACCAGGCTTTCAACTAACTCCCTTGTAAACCCATCCTCTGCAATATTTCCAAATACTTGCAAATACTTTCGGATGGTAAGTTAGCTAACAACACCTATAAGGCACATACTAGCTGTGTCTCAATTCAGGGGCCGCATCCTTCGAAGGCTGTATTTGAAGACCGAATACATCATACTTCAAATGCGGCCGAGAAATGCAGCCTTCTTTTCCTCTGTTTAGAGGATCCAACGGCTGGATCCTTCGCAGCCAAAGGTATCCCAAGATTCATTGTGTGCCGGTTATTTTCCCAGCGTAAACAATGGCATCAGCTGTGACTGTGGAGCTGGTCCCCCGGATTTTACCTATAAATGTAAGTATTGTGGAAAAAAAAAAAAAACATTTATGCTTTTAGATGAATCAGTCTGTTTATTTACTCATTAGTATAACAAAAAAAAGCACTGGGCTCCCACACCTTGTATTGGCCTCTTGTAAGGCAAGGCAAGACAAGTTTATTTGTATAGCACAATTTAACAAGGTAATTCAAAGTGCTTTACATAAAACATAAAAGCAACATTAAAAGTTTAAAAGCAACATAAAATATAAAAGTTACAGTGTTACAATCAGGGTTAAAAGAGTTAAATGGAAAATAATAAAAAGCTAAAAACAAAGAAAAAGAAAACAGTAAAAGTTACAGTGCAGTGTAAGTTATCAGTAAAAAGAAAAATCTTAAATATTTAATTAAAAGCAATGGTAAAAAGAAAAGTCTTCAGTCTTAATTTAAAAGAACTGACTGTTTCAGCAGACCTGCAGTTATCTGGGAGTTTGTTCCAAATATACGGAGCATAATAACTGAACGCTGCTTCTCCTTGTTTAGTTTTGACTCTGGGGACAGAAAGCAGACCTGCCCCAGACGACCTGAGAGGTCTGGATAGTTCGTAATGAAGCAGAAGATCAGAAATGTATTTGGCCCTAAACCATTTAGTGCTTTATAAACTAACAGCAGGATTTTGAAATCAATTCTTTGACATACATGAAGCCAATGTAAAGACCTCAGAACTGGAGTGATGTGATCCACCTTTTTGGTCTTAGTGAGGACTCGAGCAGCTGCGTTCTGAATCAGCTGCAGCTGTCTGATAGATTTCTTAGGGAGCCCTCTAAGGACACTGTTACAGTAGCCAAGTCGACTGAAGATAAATGCATGGATAAGCTTTTCCAGGTCCTGCTGAGACATAAGTCCTTTAATCCTTGATATATTCTTTAGGTGATAGCAGGCTGACTTTGTAATTGTGTTAATATGGCTCCTCAAATTCAGGTCTGAGTCCATGACTACACCAAGATTTCTGGTTTGATTTGTGGGGAGTGATGAGGGGGAGTGGGTGTTGGAGGCACGGGTACCCTCCGTCTGCAAGGATGAAATGCCCGACCCAGGCCGGTCCACGTAGGTATCAATGAAGCAGCCCTGATTGTCACAGACAGCAATTATGGCACCCCATCCGTGTCTCCGTTCCTGGTTTAGGAGGCCCAGTAGCGCTCCCAGGCCCTGCCCAACCAGAAATCCGGCCGTGTGTCCTGCTGGCTAAAAAACCTGTCCAGCACAGGAACACTCATGTTTATCCTGCAGTACAGGAGCCTGGGCTGGTTTAGGGAGAAAAGGAGAAAAATAAACTGTTATAAAGTGTGGAGAGCTTAGTTAAGTTAGATAAGGCTTGTATATCTATCAATTCAACTTGCTTTAGCTGATCAATGACAAAACAGTATTTTAATATTAAAGTAAGGTTACTTTTCTTTAAATATGAAATTATGTTGTTAAAGTGAAATGGCAGTAGTAATAAACTACGTTAACTGTGGTAAAATATTAAAATCAGGATATTCATCTCTATACTAGTGGACCACAGCTGTAAACGTTGCTAGGCGACAGGAGCAGTGCTTCACCACGCAAGGGTAAAGGTGGGGTCAGTTGGTGACACAAATTGACAGTCCTCTGTAGACCAGACCGTCTCATTTAACAACGGTCAGTTCGGCCTTTTGCGGCCGTATGCCTTTGTAGGCCACGAAGGCCACGCCCTTCAAAGGATGCGGTCTCTGATTTGAGACACGGCTACTATAAATTTGCTCTTAAACTGTAACTGCCTGTTACTACAACAAAATTTTTTCTAAACAGACCCGAAACTACTGTAAAATTCAGTAACACTGTAAAACATGAAATAATTTCACCATGTTAATTATCGTCACACTTTGTGACACATTTTTAATATACAGTTAGTGTATTATATTGAATGTATAGAACGTGATTGTTGCTAGGCGAAAACATAAGGATACTGAACCTAAGAGCTCTGAAAAAATGACTGCTTAGAAACATCTGACAAGAGCTGACAGTTTCCAGTGTTTTTGGAGAGACTGAAATTACTTGCTGCTCATAGAGACATTGGAAGAGTCAATAAAGTATGCTTGTGTGCTGCAATCAGGGACAGTAACTTCTGCTGAGAATACCAAGACCCTGCAGGAGAAGAGGTAAAGTCACTGAGGCATATGGAGCAGCAGGTGAACTGTGGATGTGTGTGCGTATGTCTGTCTGTGTGTATTTGCACTGTTTTTTCCTAGGTCATAAAGGGGAGTGTCAATAACTGTGTGTGTGTGTGTGTGTGTGTGTGTGTGTGTGTTCGCCTGTAAACAACTGGACCTCTGCCACTTCCACACCTGGCTGCGGTCAGACTTTTGGATCACTGCCACACACACACACACACACACACTCCCCTTCACGGTGAAGTTAACAGGCTTGAATCTTCAGCCTCTGGCTGCTGAAAACTCACTTTCTGTCCTCATCTGTCCATCCATCCTTTTATTATCCTCACTCCTTCCTTTGCTTTCCTTCATCTTCCAACACTTTTAAAATACATGATATTACATCATCCTGCTTTATGTTTTAAGGAACACTTCAGAGTTGCTTTGACACCTGTATTTTTTGTGTGGACTTTTTATTTTGTATAGTGTTTTTGGATAATACCTTATTTTTAGATAATACCAATGACTTGATGAAACAAACAAAAAAAAAGGTACAGAAATGTTAAAGCTTAAGTCATAGTTGCATTAGCACTGGATTAGCTCATGACAGAGTGGCACTTGTATTGGCATCATCATGTTAAATTCATACAGCCTGTGATTTCTCACTACTTTACACTATTACCCTTTACTGTCGCAGCTCCCTCCACCACCCCGACCTCCTCCATATGTGTTACACGTTTGGTTTGCATTTTCCTTTAAATCTAAATATATAACCATCTGTTAATACTGTAAAACTGAATATATTATACAGCTTTTACTGCTACTTTTACTTGAGTAAACTTTATAATTAGAGGCATACACAGGCAAGTCTGAATTTCTCCATTCGTTTGTGTGGGTTTATTGCAGGGACTCTGGTTTCCTCCCACAATCCAAAGTCATGCAGGTTAACTGGAAACTCTAGATTGCCCTATGATACACTGTTGAGCTTTCATGGCGTTCCCTGCCTGTCAGCCAGTGCATGCTGGGATAGGATCCAGCTCCCGGAGACCCTTAACAGGATAAGGGGTTTAGGGAATGAATATTTGGATGAAAGATAAGTGCATGATTGTTTCCTTGAGTGAGCACAGAGCAACTATTAACTTTCCACCTACATGTGGTTGGTGGAAACAAAAAACAAATTAACCCCAGTAGTCTGTTGAATAAAAAAAAGTAGTAATCATCTCATGTGTGTTTTTTTCTTGATTTATAATGGCAGATCTCTTTTTGTTTAAACAAAGCTTCCTTAGTACTGGGTTGGACCCCCTTTTGCCTTCAGAACTGCCTTAATTCTTTATACTTTCAACAAGGTGTTGGAAACATTCCTGAGAAACTTTGGTCCATATTGACATGATAGCATCATGCAGTTGCTGCAGATTTGTCAGCTGCACATCCATGATGCGAATCTCCCGTTCCTGAAAACATGTTGCCCAAAGCAACGCTTCTAAAAAAACACCACCTGTTTGATGTCAAAACCAGACGTGGAAAGAGTACAAAAATATTCTACTCAAGTAAAAGTACAATTACTTTGTTGAACTTTTACTTACTGTAAGTACAAGAAAAGTTACTGGTATAAAAATCTACTCAAGTTAAAGTCAAAGGTAGCTCATTTAAAATTTACTCATAGTGAAAGTTAGTTACTTTTTCAACATCCAAAAAAACTTATTTATATTGATTTAATATCTTATACTATATAAGGATACTTATTTAATTAAATTACTCTCTTCTGCGATTTGATAAGGGAACAAAGACATATCGTGATTTAAATTTTAGTTTGTTTGACAGCTACTTTGCCAAATCAATGGCAAAAATGACAATGACATTTCATGTTATAATGACAAGTTTGAGATTGTGGTAGTCATTTTAATGGGATATCATAAGCGTTATTATAATAAATAAATAAAAAGAAGTAACTTGCCGTTATATGACAGCTGTCTTGAAGTCATTGTGGCATTCACACTAAGTGACTGATGTGTCACCCAACGCTGGTCTCCAAACCACATTTTGTCAAGAAAACACACATGAAATGTGAAACGGGAAATGAGCGATCCTGCACATGAAACACCTGTTATTATAAAGATGGCAATTATAAAGACAAAGAATATGGGTGAAAGGATGGATTAGCACACACAGGTAGCAGGGATTATCTGAGCTACAGAGAGACCTGGAGGTGAGTTAAAAGGTGCAGCTCCCTGACTACTGGTTAACTCATAACTGTGGGGTTACAACTCATGGCCCAAAAAGGAGAACAACAAACGCACATTTGTACATTAACAGCTGAGGTCTGCATCTTACTTTTTCTAGCCTTCAAGTCAACAATCAATAGGGATGGGGATCGTTAATTTTATTGATATTGATACCCTTATTGAGACTGCTTAACGATCCGATTCTCTATCTTTACTATTATTTAGTGATGGTTATTTGCCAATCGACGGCTGCCATGTCCACATCAGACCAGATCCAACGGGCATGAGGTAGGCCTGCACGGTATGAGGAAAATATTCAATGTGCGATAACGTTATATATTGAGATGACATATCACTTGCAATAAATAAACATATTGAAGTGTACATATTTACTGCCTGTTTTTTTTTTTATTTAATATTTTAAATACAGCTAAATGTTGTTTCTAGACAACAGCAAAGTTACTCAATAACTTTATCTGACATCACAAGTAGTGAGTAACATTTAGAAAAAATAACATCAGTCTGTATCGGTCCCTCCTCCTATCTCGCTGACTGTAGGTAACATGGTAGAAGGAGGAGCGGCTGGTTTTGTCTCAGCCAGCAGCTGAGTTTTTAAGACTACAGACAAGTCTGTGCTCCAGACAGACAGCTTTCTATTTAGCTTGTTTTTAACATTTGGCTAAAGCCAAGTTAGCGTTAGCTGTGCTTGGATAAAACATACAGGATGAGATACTAAGGACAGAGATGATTAAACTAACCATTTCTACATGTTTAACGTTACCTTACAGACAGGTGTATTGGTAAAGTATTGTGTTTTTACTTGCAAAGGTTTTATTGCACTTACAGTAACGAGCGTAGCTGTCATCAACAAATGTTACCGTAGTTTGGAACTAACTTAACCCGCACCGTATTCCACCACGACGGCTGTGTGTGTGTAGGAGCCGACAGAGAGCACGCAGAGGCTGCCTGATGATTTTCTTATCCATTGTGTTTCAAATTAAATCACATTTGACGCACGAGACATAACGTTACATCATAGGATCCGCAGGTCTCAATAGCAGTATCGATAAGCTCAAACCTTATTGACTTTCGGGTTTTGAGAAATTATGGGTCTTGATCCCCATCCCTAACACTCAATCATGATTTCAGTTAAATGCTAAAGTTGCTGTTACTGTTACCTTGTCTGTGGTCTGCTGGCAGATCACCGGCTGCTTACTGATCAGATGCCGTCATGCTGTTGCCGAGGCGACATAAATTTAGTTTTAAAGTGGACAGACGGTAACATTACAGAGTTGTTGTTTTATTTAGCTTGAAATAATCCCATACTTTGGACACTGTCTTCTTTGTCCCTTGCTATTTTCTCTCTCTTCCTCCACTTTGCAAACAGCTCCATTATAATCACGTGGTGTTCACAGCATTAGGGCGATGTCCGACAGTAATAAATGTCCGTGCAAAACACTGTGCTGTATAGTTAAATGGATTAAACAAAGCATCAATGCAATACTGTAGGGGCCGGACTTTCATAAGTAATTGCCATATTACTGTCTAATATTTAATAAAATGTTTTTATTATTTTATATCAGTGTGAAAACACTCCTTAAAAACACGGTAGGCCTAAATCCATAATGATAAATCTACATAGGCCTACTAGAAAATGCTCTCATCACTGATGACTGATGGTTAAAATCTGTAATTGCAAATGAAACTCTGATTGGCATGATATATTAATCAACCGGTTTGCTATTATGCAGCTGTGACGTTATTGTGAATGAGACACCGGTAGTTACAGAAGTCTGGAACAGCTAAACAAACTATTGTCAGGCAGTTATTAGTATTTTCCATAATTATGTGAGCATTCATGATCTTACTTTATGCTGCACACAACATGAGTCTGCAAACAGCGAAAGTGAAAGGAGTTGGTTACCTGGCTGAAGGTAGAGGTGTGCAGCCTGTCGCCTGCAGCTCTTTACCTAACACTGTGTCTGCTCCTGACTGTTGCATTACTGACTGCGCTGTGAGATAACTGTTGTTGTGATTTGGCGCTATATAAATAAAACTGAATTGAATTGAATTGACTGCAACATTTGAAACTGGCCCACTGTCAGAAAACGAAAATGAGGTTGTCTTGTTTTGTAGAAGCATTTTTGATGAATGAGAGCGGTCGGCGCTTATCTCACTTACAAACAAATTGCATTTCCTGTGACTACTTCAAAATAAAGGTCAACTTGTGTTTCACCAGTTAAATGCTTTTAATGTGAATCTGCAGCAGCAGGAAATGTTCAGTTTGCATTAGCAGTCACTTAATATAGCTTACACTGCATGATGCAAAGTGGTCGCGAGTTTTTCCTTGTAATTTCTTTTACTCAGTAACGGATGTAACTGAAATGTAGTGAAGTACAATACTTTAACATACTTAGGTAAAAGGAAAATTACAGATTTAAAAAAATACTTTAAAAAGTACAAGTACAAAAAAAACTACTCAATTACAGTAATTGTAATTGTACTTTCCACCTCTGGTCAAAACTAGCAAAAGATTTTACATTTTTCTTACTATGCTAATGTATTAATTTCATTGTGATCATACATTTTTGTTTTGTTCTTTTTACTCTGGGTACAGTAAGCGGACCTCTGATCTGAAAGGTCTGGGCGGTTCATAATGGAGCAGCAGAAATGTATTTTGACCCTAAACCATTCAGTGCAGAAGCAGTATTTTAAAGTAAATTCTTTGACACACAGGGAGCCAATGCAATTATCTGAGAACTGGAGTGATGTGAGTCACTCTCCTGGTCTTAGTAAGGAGTCAGGCAGCCTGTAATGGAGGTGCGTTACATTTTTTATATCCTTTTATTTAATTTAAGTTTTTAACTTAAGTTTTATGTGGGTTAAGGATTTCAGTCATCCGACATGGATTTTAAGCTAGATGACCGTAAAAACGCGATCAACGCTACTGATCACAACAAAGCTCCGGCGACTAACGTTATGCTAGCCGACATAACTCTGCCCCATGAGGACTGCACACTCCCTAAGAAAGCTAACAAAAAGATTGCTGACCTTATGGAAGACATCCGACGACTTTCAGAGGAACTCAAAGAGAAAGATTCCCTGCTGACTGGCTTTATGGATGTGGCTTCAGTACAAACCAAACAGATTGTTTTTCTTAGCGCAACCACTAACATCCAGGACACCGTGCTATGGGACCCATGGCACCCGGTGGGAGTGGGGCAGTCTCAGGGAGACTCTCCTCGTCCCCTTTTCTCCCCAACCACACTAATAATTGGTGACTCCATAACCAGAAACATCCGTTTCTTTAACGCTACCTCTCACTGCTTCCCCGGTGCCACCATAGCTGACATTTAAAAAAAACTCCAGGACCTAATGCCATCGTTTCCGTCCTCCATCACAAGAGTGATAGTCCATGTGGGAACAAATGACACAGCTCTTCAGCAGTCTGAGCTGACAAAATCAGATTTTAACTGTCTTTTTAACTTTTTAAAGCAGAGTGGAAAGTCTGTTTTTATCTCTGGTCCGATTCCCACAGTTGGTCGCGGTGCTGGCCGCTTCAGTAGACTCCTTGGCCTCCACGACTGGCTCCAGTCCACCTGCAGGGCTCACGGTGTCTGTTATGTCGATAACTAATATTTTCTGGCAAAGAATGTCTCTTTTTAAGACAGACGGACTTCACCCAAACAAACGGGGCTCAGAAATGTTAGCTGCTCACATACAGCATGTGGTGCGGTCCACACATGACTTATGTGAACGACGAATAATTCATGCAACACACCTGGACACACCACCGGTCACTGAACTCTGCCTCACTGCCACAAACTGTCTCCACCTGCTGACATGTAAAGCCGTCTGCTCCCAGCACTGTTCCAAAGACTTTTATTCCTGTCATCATCACATATAGACCAGTAAACCGAAATGTGCTCATCCCACACAAAATAATAGTAATCTCTTAAGGATTAGGACAACTGCACCAACTCCAGCACCCAGAACAAACTCATTTAAAATGGTTCTCTTCAATGTGAGATCTCTGTCAAGTAAGACTTTTATCTTAAATGATTTTATCTTGTCTGCAAATCTAGATTTCATGTTTTTAACTGAATCCTGGTTGCAAATGAATGACTATAGCCAGCTAGCTGAACTGTGTCTCAATATAATTGTTTGAATCAACCGAGGGTCAGTGGTCATGGTGGTGGGCTAGTGAGCGTGAATAGGAAAAATTTTAAATGTCATCAAGTACGCTGTAATGAATTTAACTCCTTTGAAGTTCTCACTCTTAAACTTGGAGGGCTGCAACCTATCATATTTGTTATAATTTATCGCCCCCCCAAAACCGCCTGGAGGATTTTTATCAGAACTTCCTGAATTTTTATCTACTCTGGTTTTAAATTATGACAGAATTGTTCTTTGTGGCGATTTTAATATTCATGTTGATGACCCCACCAATGTTAATGCAACTGACTTTTTAAATATGGCCACTTCTTTTAACTTCAAACAACATGTCAAAGGGCAAACCCATAACCGTGGTCATACACTGGACTTGGTTTTTACCCTGGGTGTCAGCATTTCCTCTGTGGAATTGGTGGACATGACCATATCTGACAACAGATGTATTATTTTTAGCTGTGATTCGCCTGTTACTCATGCCGCCTCACCAAGCTCCGTGTGTTCTCGCTTCTTTAATGAACAAAGTGTTTCAAAGTTTTGCACATTCTTTCAGAGCCAAAGCCAACACCAACAATCTGGTCGATCACTTCAATCATATCTGCTTGTCATCACTAAATATTACTGCTCCTCTAAAGGTTAGGCCTACATCTAAAGCTATTAAGCAACCCTGGATAAATGACAGCATTCGCAGCCTAAAAAGGGAATGCAGGAAAGCAGAGCGCAGATGGAAAAAATCCAGTCTCCAAGTCCATTACCTCACCAGCAGCAAGAGAGTTTTAACCAGTTTTATCCCATCGACTTGTCTGAGCTTTTAAAAACAGTATCACAAATGAGAGTGTCCTCCAGCCCACTTGATGTAATACCTACAAAGTTTTTACTGAAAGTAATTGATTCTGTTGGGCCCCATTTGATCTCTGTTTTCAACAGCTCCCTATCTACTGGTTGCGTGAACCCACTTTTAAAGAAACCTGGTTTAGATCCCTCCCTCCCACAAAATTTTAGACCAATTTCAAAACTGCCTTTTATTGCAAAGATTTTAGAAAGAATTGTGTCCAAACAGCTGCTCACTGTGCTGGAAAATAACAAATTATTTGAAAAGTTTCAATCTGGTTTCAGGAAGTACCACAGCACTGAGACTGCCCTGCTTAAAGTCACCAATGACCTTTTAATGTCTGCTGATGAAGGCATGTGCTCAGTCCTGGTACTCCTGGACCTTAGCGCTGCTTTTGACATCATTGATCACAACATCATGTTAGACAGACTGAGGCACTAGGTGGGGATCTCTGGTACTGCCCTAGAATG
>NC_060167.1:7163701-7179257 GCF_021292245.1 Micropterus dolomieu | reverse complement strand
CAAATGAGAGTGTCCTCCAGCCCACTTGATATAATACCTACAAAATTTTTACTGAAAGTAATAGATTCTGTTGGGCCCCATTTGATCTCTGTTTTCAACAGCTCCCTATCTACTGGTTGTGTCCCTGATTATTTTAAAACGGCTTGCGTGAACCCACTTTTAAAGAAACCTGGTTTAGATCCCTCCCTCCCTCAAAATTTTAGACCAATTTCAAAACTGCCTTTTATTGCAAAGATTTTAGAAAGAATTGTGTCCAAACAGCTGCTCACTGTACTGGAAAATAACAAATTATTTGAAAAGTTTCAGTCTGGTTTTAGGAAGTACCACAGCACTGAGACTGCCCTGCTTAAAGTCACCAATGACCTTTTAATGTCTGCTGATGAAGGCATGTGCTCAGTCCTGGTACTCCTGGACCTTAGCGCTGCTTTTGACACCATTGATCACAACATCATGTTAGACAGACTGAGGCACTAGGTGGGGATCTCTGGTACTGCCCTAGAATGGTTTTCATCCTACCTGTCAAATAGGAAGTTTTGCGTGTCTGTAAACAACTATGTCTCCTCATTCTGTCCAGTTAAATATGGTGTGCCTCAGGGGTCGGTCTTAGGACCCATTTGGTTTTCCTTGTATCTGCTTCCCCTTGGACATATTATCCATAAACATGGTATTTCTTTTAATATTTATGCTGATGACACACAAATATACTTGCCCGTCAGATCCACAGGCCCTGGAATGCTGAGTTCACTTAACAACTGCCTTTGTGAAGTTAAAAATTGGATGTCAAATAATTTCCTCCAGCTGAACTCAGACAAAACAGAAATCCTGGTCATCGGGTCCCAGCAGATGGCAAAACAAATACTGCCATCTGCTAGTATCCTAGTAAATCATATTAAGCCTGTTGCAAAGAACCTTGGTGTCTGGTTTGATAGTAATTTAAATTTTGAGCAGCACACCATAAAGCTTGTTCAATTATGTTTTTATCAACTTAGAAATATAGCAAAAATTTGATCTATGTTAACTTTTAAGGACACCGAGACCGTTTTACACGCCTTCATCTCATCACGCCTGGATTATTGCGACAGCCTTTTTTTTCCACTTGTTTAACCCAAAAATCTATTGATCGACTCCAGACTGTCCAGAACTCAGCTGCTAGGCTTTTAACCAGAACAAAGAAATATGACCACATTACTCCTATTTTAGCTTCATTACACTGGCTCCCAGTATGCTTTAGAATTGACTTTAAAATTTTATTGATCACTTTTAAAGCTCTTCATGGCCTCTCACCTTGTTATATTTCTGACCTTTTAGTCCCATACACACCAGCACGTACCTTGAGATCCTCGGACTGAGGTCTGTTGTCTGTTCCAGAGTCTTGACTGAAAACTAAAGGGGACAGAGCGTTTGCTGTCAGGGCCCCGAGGCTCTGGAACAGCCTGCCCGAGGAAATCAGGTCAGCTGAGTCAGTGAACTCTTTTAAGTCCCTTCTTAAAACATACTTTTATAGGAGAGCCTTTCCCGATCTTATTTGACTTTATTTTATCCCTTTTTATTTTATTCTATTTTACTTATTTTATATTTATCTTAAACATGTATTTTAGTATTGCCAATGTTTTCTTGCTTTTATCTTGTATTGTTTTTGTATTATTGTTTTTGGGGTATTATTGTCTTTACACTTGTTAAAGCACTTTGTAACTTGTTTTTGAAAGGTGCTCTACAAATAAAGATTATTATTATTATTATTATTATTGTATAGTTGTTTAAATGTTGCTCTTAAAATGTAGGTATGAGACCAGATATTCCATATTTATAAATGTTTATTTCTTGCACCTTGTCACTAAAGCAAATTTCTTGCACATGTAAAAACTGCTTGGCTGATTCAGATTCTGATTTCTGGCCTGAAGCTGAGCACTGACTTTCCTCATAATCATTCTTCTTTAAGTCCAAAGACTGTGGTGGGGTCGAAATCTGGACTGGAAAATATCAAAAAAATTGTAGAAATACACTGGTTTGTATTAGTCCTGATCCACTGTTTCTTAAAAATGCATTTTCCTAATTAATCCTAAATTGCTGTAATTCAGAATACATTATTTCTTTTTTTTTTAATTCTCATAGTTTCAAAACATTAAAACAGTACTATAGTTAACACATCATGTTTCATTTGAGATTTAAACTCTTATTTAATTTTGTCCATGGTGCAGCAGCAAAGGATGACCCCAAATAAGGGAGGAAACCACGGAAGTACAGATGTAAATCAGATTTCTTACTTCCATTCAGATTTTATACACATGGCAAGCTGACAGGCCAATGTCGGCAGACTAACTGAACAGCTGACTGAATGATTGACAGTACAGTACAGCTGACAGTACTGTCAACTGGCACTGTGGGCTGAAATAGTAGAAAATATGTTGTAAAATGGCTCAACAGCTTCCTCTAGTGGAGGTGACTTGGCAACACACCATCAATCTTTAGATGTAATTTCCCACAAAGAGCTATTATACATATATATTATACCTTCTCTCCACATATGTTTCAAATGTATTGATATCTGACTGTATTAAAGATCAAAGGGCCTTTTATACATCTTTAACAGGGTAGTTTACAAAGTGGGTGACATTTTTTTTTCTTTATAATAACTTTAAAGACACTCCCTTTTCCCCCTCTGTTCTTGTTTCAGATATCAACATGGCAGGAGAACCGAAGCCAAGAGCCAAAGGCCTGAAGCGATCAGCAGCTTCTCTATACAGGTGTGCACCATTTATTGGACTGATTGTTTGATTGATCAGGCCGTCACTCGGTCTGTCACTAACATTTCTAGGCAGATCTTGTTGTGTTTCAGGACTTATACACAAGCACAGAATCTACATTAGAAGGCCAACAAGAAAGTTTTATACCTACAGTTATATGTTTACCACAAAACACATCATATGCATAACGCTCATATGGGACTGACAGCTAAACAACTTTAATTGAAGAGGGTCAAGGCTTTTAAACTGCCTACACTGGATAACAACACCCTGGAGAAGGTGGAGGCTGAGGCCTGTAAGTGTTTAATTAACAACATCGTCAAAGTCTCAGGCTTCTATTTTCAGCAACTCAGCCCAGTTAAAGATTGCTTAACTTTTTTAGTTTTCAAACTTAAAAGTTTTATTGTAGCAGGACAGTATTTAATTTTTTTTCTTTCCAGTACAAAACCATACAAGACATGGCACTGTCTGTAAGTTGCATTTTTTTCCCCCATAGACACATTTGTTTAAATTAATTAATTTGTTTTATAAAAGTAATCAGTTTCAGAGTTTCCCTTTCCTTGAAAGGGGGTGGTGAGTCACGTTACCTTAAATAGCTGCTAAATCTGAGAAAAATTAATAAATCTCAGATTCAGTAGAGACTTGTCGTGTCATGTAATTGTTTGAATACTGTTACAGAAGCTTTTCATGCCTGTCAAAGGTGTTGTTTAAATGTTTAAAATAACATCAGCAATGGGCCTTACAAATAGTTCAAAACCTTTTCAATATAAAAGGAAGAAACAAGTGACATGCTCTTGTGTATTAAGTATGAGTTGCTTTTCCATATACTGTATTTAAAGGTGAAGAACAAAATTTTTGAAATATAATATGAAACACATTGTAACAGCAGTCACAAAGCACTAAAACAGAAAAAAAAAAAAACATCCATCACGTATCCCCAGTTTATATAGCTGTCATGGCTAACACATTAGCAAGCAATTGCATTTTTGAACGCCCATCATACAAAGAAACATTATCATGCCTTTGGAATAGTCAATTTCATGCTGCTTTTACTGATGCCGATGGGTCTTGATCTTGTGTCTTTATGTGACGAGTCGGGGAGTGAGAACGGGTTGGTAAAACAGTATCCTGCTGCCGCTGGAAAGGGGCTTGTACGGTGAAGTTACAGGCCGTAAAAACAAAACTATGATCTGTTTGATGATTCCTTCATGTGTTGTCACTATGAGTGGTCACTTACACATTTCAAAGTCATTTGATTCAATTTTATAAATGTTAATATTAAAAATATGATTAGTCACATTTTAGAATAGGGTAGCATTTTACATAGTTTACAGCTACATAGTGCCAAAATGATTGTTGTTTGGTTGAAGAACCTCTGAATTCGTTGTTTCCCCCCAAACCTACATTCTTGTTTGCACGTAATTAGCATATCCATGGCATGTGTGCTAAAAGTTAATGCGTGCTAACAGCAGTTGTGTCAGTAAATGGTAAATGTACTGCACATCACTCTCAAGAATTCATTTTCTGTTGCTAGGTTCTCTTTAGTCTGTCTCTTGGGGTGAGATGAACTATATTGTGGTTTCTTTGTCTCTCCCACACAGTTTGTAATTATTGCCTTCTTTGTGCATCTTTATTTCTTTTATTTGTAGTCGCAACTTTAAACAAAGAGCTTTTGTTCCCATGTGCATTTTAAATGTGGTCTTATGTTCATGTTATGAAAAGCATTGTATGACATTTGTTTTGTACAGTCACTATATTCCATTGTGCTTTTCCCCCAGTGGCTATGAGTTTGACTACGATTACTACAGAGAAGACTTCTATGATAGGTAAGAGGAAGGATGGTACATGGGGTTCTTCCAGCATTCTTCTCCCTGTTAGAGCCAGCAGCACTGTATTCAGAGTTTGAACACATGGACTCTTGGCTCTGGTGTTACCAGCTATCTGCAGAAGGTTAATCATGTTAACCTCTCAGAAATCTGTGGTAGAATGTTGTTTGGCAGCCCAATGTGAGTTAAACATATCTTATTTGAGCTATAACAATGGTGTAAATATGGCAGTTAAAGCACTTTATTGGATTGCTTTTATAGTACACAGAATTTTTTATTTTTTTATTTTACCTTTATTTAACCAGAAAGAAAACTCATTGAGATTAAAAATCTCTTTTCCAAGAGCGTCCTGGCCAAGACAGGCAGCAGCACAATTAACACGGTTGCATACATTAAAACATATAACATAAACGTAAAACAAATAAAAATTTATGATGGGAATAATTAGAGTTACAAGGTCATAAAATATCTAAATTTCATATAAATTTACCACAAGTGATAAACAACAAGGATCGTCCGAGTAATCATTCATAACATCTACAGCCAGTGTGTACAGCCTCCATGTCATTTAAAAGTACTTTAAAAGCAACCAGTGAAACCGGCTCCTGAAGATTCAGGACATTTTGCAGCTGATTCCAAGCGCAGGGGGCCGCATACTTAAACGCCCCTCTTCCTAATTCAGTCCGGACTTGAGGGACAGATAGAGTGTGTGTGTGTGTGTATATATATATATATGACTATGTGTTGTCAATATGTACATGGAACAAAGAAAGAAATGTGAAGAGCATCTTCAGCAATAATCAATAACATGATTGTTCTGATGCTAGCAAACAATAAGAATTCAGTTTAGCAAGATTTATTTAGACAGCAGCATGGAATGTAAATTACAAGATGGACAGATTTTTAGGAACTTTGGGCACCAGTTGTTGACCACTGTGTACTAAATTTTATGATAATGTTAGCGTGCATAAAGACACACTGTGATATTTACTTTGTTACTCGAGAAATGGTACAGGTTTTAATTTTATTGTAACTCTGTAATTTTTAAGTTCTACATGGGTTTGGTGAAATTTGTGTCATTTAAAATTGTACATGAGGTACATTTTTGTATGTTTATTGTTGTTAAATATGTATTTAGAATTTTTTGTTTTATGTTTTCTGTCGATAGTCATCATAGCGCACCACTGTATTTAGTTTTCATTGTATTTTTCCATGTCCTCCAGAACAACTCATAGAGGCAGTTTTTCATCTGGCACCACTGTTGGCAGGATGACATAATTTGTCTGGGACCTTCAAAACCATTGAAAAATAAATCACTTTTAGGATGTGACATCTCTACTTAGTCAAGGTTTGGGAAAGATCATGGTTTAGGTTGAAATGACAACTTTGTTAAGGTTAGAAACAACTGATGCTATCTTCTGGGGAGGACAGTCCTTAATCTGGATATGTAATCATAACTAAAATATTGTTTCATTCAACATGTTCATTCACCTGGAAACTACCAGACCCGATCTGAAAAACTCAATCTGCATACTTACATTTTCTAACTAAAAATACCTGGCCAAATGGTATCCGAGAACAGTCAGACCTGTTCCAAAATAGAAATGATCCAAAACACAACCAACCCGAACAGACCCACATAGAAAGAGAACACCAACACTGGCAGCAGCATGGTGCTCCACTGATTAACTGAACACCCAAGGTTGGAAAAACTAGTGACACATGTCATTTTCCCTGCACTTCACAGTTCACACTCTCCGCCTGCGTCAAAAATTTTTTTTTTCCTGTAATGACAATGACACAGTATGTGATCAGAGCTGATACAGAGTCAGCATGGATCGACTTAGGAGTTGGACATGTTGTCAGACAGATGTCAGACATGATCCAAGTGGACTAAATATAATTAACCTTCTGCGTTATGTCTCAGTTATTAGCACCCAAATGAACCTGTGAACACCTATTGGAAACAAAGCACGTGTCAACAACTAAACAATAACCTTAATAAACATGATGGATTTGAGATATGTTACCCACTTTGGAGGATTTCAAATCCTTACAGTTATCAGATAGTAGGAGATCGTATTTATGACAGCAGCAAGTGATAGTTGATGATGTTTGATAGTGACACAATAGGACGGTTAACAGTGTCATCGCTATAAGATTTACAAGATTGTAGACAAGATCTTTCAACCAGGGGATTAACTGCCTAAGGTGGGATTTTTTTTTTCTCCCTGTACCTCCATCCATCGATTATCTACCACTTATCCAGGATCGGGTCGCAGTGGCAGCAGGCTAAGCAGGGTATTCCAGACGTCCCTCTCCCCAGAAATGATTTCAACCTTTTCCTGGGTGATCCCAAGGCGTTTCCAGGCCAGATGAGATATGTAATCCCTCCGGCAAATTCTGGTTCTACCCAGCGGTCTCCTGCCAGTTAGATGTGTCTGGAAAACTTCCATAGGAAGACGCCAATGAGACATCTCAATCAGATGCCCGAACCACCTCAACTGGCTCCTTTTGACGCGAAAGAGCAGCGGCTCTACTCCAGGCTCCCTCTGGATGTCTGAGCTCCTCATCCCTCCAAGGCTGAGCTCAGCTACCCTATGAAGAAGGAGAAACATTTTTCAAACGCTTTTATCCACAATTTCTTTCTTTCTGTCAAGTTGGATCATAGATCGACTGGTAAATCGAGAGCTTTGCCTTCCAGCTCAGCTCCCTCTTCACTACGCCTGGTACAATGCCCACATTAATGCTGATGCCTCACCAATCTGCCTGTCCATTTCATGCTCCCTATACCTGCCTCTTGATAAAGCCAACCTGAGGAACATCTGGTGAAATTCAGCTCATTTACATTGACCTCTGCAGTCAGATCACAGTGTGGTAACTATTACTGCTCTGACAAGACCCATTGAAAGTCATCATCAAAGGTCTAACTGTTGTGAGGTTAAAAAGAAAAAGATGCATCTGTAGTCCTGGCATTCCTTGTTTCTCAACTGATTTCCATGAGAGTTTCAGGGCTTTGAAACTGAATCTTTATTTCCTAATGTAGAAAAATACATGAGAACTATTTTTTTCTTTTTTAATTGTACGTACTGAGCAGGACAGAAAGTAAAGATGGCCAGCCAAGTTGAATCTGTGTTGATGCATCCAGATAATCCCAGATGTCAGTATCTGTCTCCGATCTAAGGAAGACATCTTTGCATTTACCCTGAGAAAAAATAAAACAATCCAAGATTATTCAGTGTCATTATGTGCAGAGATGTTGAAACTTTTGTTGTGCAGAGGTTTTGTGTTTCACAAAAGATGGTCATACTTGTGGGAGAAGAATAACTCTCCCAAAGCCTCTTTTGACTCCTGTCAAAACGCATCAAGCTCTGTCTGTCTTGAAATAATACAGCCTAATGCAGTGAAGAAGGATAATCAAGGTTTTACCACCTCCCGGGGAGAGGAGGAACAGTTGTGTCTGTTCTCTGAATTATACATTACCTTTCCAGTTGCCTGGGCTTATTCAGAACAATGAGGGAACAGACAGAAAGTTGTCATTCTCATGGGTGTTGTTGAATACACGGCGTGTCCTTTGGATCTAACATGGTGCATTCCAGTCCTGGAATGCTTCCTTGAACCACTATGATCCCTTTCTGTCGCTGCTTGGACTGCTGCTATGGAATTCCTACTGAGACTTGGATTCCTAAATTTCAGAAAACATCAGAGTGGTGATAATACCAAGTTATAAAATTAGATTTTTTACATTTTGATTTAACTTGTAGCAGCGAAAGTAGCTTCTATGTATGATGGTGATGCTTTTTATTCTACATGGACCATTCCTGCTAGCAGGAGTAACTCCCTGCTTGCACACTTGATGTGAAATACTGGGAAGACAAGGGCTTGTTTTTAGTGCTAGTGCTGGGACCTAACACATGGTGAGCTTGCGCAATATATCGATTAATTCGTCATTCTATTAATCCATTTGTTGTCCCACTGTTCCTCCAACACAGATCAGATTTTCGACTCATACATGGAGCTCCGAAGACGTTGTCAGACCCAAAATCTTTGATTTACGTTTTCAAGACCCCCCAGACATGAACCACGTCAGTTTGGAAGCAAATAACCAACTAGCAACTGTCGTAGTCTGACGGTTCTCATTAAATTGTCTAAAATGGAGACAAAGACAGCAGAAATAACAACCAAGTCTCTGGAGCATATTCAGCAGTCTGAAACAAAATAGTCACATTTTACGACAAAGCAAAAAGAGCAGAACCACATAGTAGTCCATATGTTGTGTGTGTGTGTGTGTGTGTGTGTGTGTGTGTGTGTATATATATATATATATATATATATATATATATTAAATAAATGAGAGAGAGAGAGATCTATAGATATCTATATACATATTTATCTTTAACTTCTGTCAATCCTTCTGCCTGTCTTTTTACTTTTCGCTTTTCTTAAATTGTGTACATCAAAACCAGCCTGACCTGATATGATTTGAGGATAAAGTTTATTGATCTCCTGAAGGATGATCTGCAGTAAATATGGGGATTAAAGACCTAGGTCTCTGGTTATTCGCTTTGCGAAACAGAACAGTTTTTTCCAAAGGGTGGAATTTAAATGTTCGGATTACACAATAAGAATTACCATTACTTCTTTTTACCCCTGTGGATCTGTTTGGGGAGTAAAGCACCTTGCCATCTGGTTATCTGTGTTGATTATCAGACCTACAGTTTTATGACTATATGTAACAATCTGAGTTGATCTAGAATCTCTGGGGGGACCTTGTTTGTGCTAGTTAACTCAAAAACAGACGCTAAGAGTTGCTTCTTGTCCCAAAAGGTTAAAACACAGTTTGGACCATATCTCATAGACATTGATGTAAGTCAAAAGAAGGTCAGTATTGTCAGAATGGTTAAATTAAATTACTATTTTACACACAGGTCTCCCAAAATGTTGTCAACTTTTATGACCTAAGTTGAATTTTCAACCAACGTGTTCCAATGTGTTTTCTACTGGGAATGGATTAAGTTTTTATTGGAGCACAAGTTTTTTATTAGCTATGACCAAATGCACTTGCATCTGGGGTTCACAATTTTATTTCTTTTTTAATGTTTGGGAAAAGTGGAATAGTTCTTTGCCCACCTACCAACAAAGCACTGGCCCACATGTTGAGTAAGTCATAGTGTGATTTTATTAACCCAAACAATGCTGTTTCCCAAACCTTAAACAAGGGGATGCTGTACCTAAATCTATCCATAGTGCCATCATATTCAGAAACCACTTATATATGTCATTCTGGAGGGTGTGGATCAATGATGTATTGTGTCATATTGTAATTTGAAGAACTTTTTAGATAATCCGTTCACTTTGACCTGTTTTCCAACTGAGTTGATATAATTTGTTATTGTCATTCATGCTTCCTTATGAATGGCTGATAGCCACATATGGCACTGATGCCAAGGATTGAATTGACTGAATTGCTGGAGAAAAAAATAACATTAATGTACTATTGATTTAAATCCACAGTGGTTGGTGTTTTGTTTAAAACTACTACATGAAAAACATGATTTTCCTCAGTAAGGGTCAGCTGTTTTTTTAACGTTACACAACTATTTATCCTTATAAAGACAGTAACACAGAGCAGCCTTGTGGTTTCCACTTTATAACTTTGTCTTTGTCAGCTTCTCTCTAATATTTGAGTGGGAAGAGGGAATCTGCATTGCATGGCTAATATTCTTTTGCTTGACCTCCACATTAAAAAAGTGACGACATCTGTACAAGATTCTACAGCCAAGGAAAATACTCAAAATAAAGACAGATTGTCTGTTACTGTCAAAAGCAAGAACTGTATGGCTGATGTGTTAACTGCAGCTGTGAGCAGCAGTAAGGTCAAACAACCTGAAGAAAGAAAGACAGAAAGGAAGAAATGACTGTTGATGGCCAACAATTCAGAGAATCAAAGACATTTTTTTCTGGTGTCCAAAGGCTCAGCTTTATTGTCATATACTATATGTTGCACAATAATATGCACTTGTAGCGCCCTCCATGCTACATACATAGAAAATGTATAAACAAATATTACAATATGTACAATATGTTGAAATGAGAATGAAAAAAGTAGTGCAAAGGTAATGTTATATTAATGTGCATAAGAAGACCAACATAACAGAATGTTGTGCAAAGGCAGGCTTGGATGTTCTATTGATGTGTTGGAGAACCAGTTACTCAAAGCACTTCATCAGAAAGCAGGGCGGAAATTGATAAGTCTAGACAGTGCAGACTTTTTGGGTACAGGGATGATGGTTGCTGTCTTGAAGCATGTGGGAACACAGGGATATGTTAAAAATGTCAGTAATGACATAGGCTAGCTGGTAGGCAAAAGTTTTTAGTACTAGTGTTATCAGGCCCAGTAGCTGTACCCATATTTACTCTCAGCAGGAGTCTCCTCACATCTGCTGTGGATACTGAGAGTGGTCGACTAGAGATGGGGCAGACTTGGCAGCTGAGTCTATGAGAAGATCAAAGCAAGCACAAAAGGGTTTAAGCTCACCTGGTAAAACTCCTGCTTTTGTAGCCTGTGATGACCTGGATCACCTGCCACATGGTTATAGTGTTTGTGTTGAGTTCTCTCTTTAGTCTCTCCTGATTCATCAGCTTCGCCTCCTTGATGTCAGCTTTCGGTCTTGCTTTAGTAGTGTATGCTTCTTTGTCAGCTGACTAACAGACTAAAAGCACTCACCTCTCCATTCGTCCAGGCGTTCTGATTAGGGAATGATGTTATTGTCTTTCTGATGCCCACATTATTAACACATTTACTGATGTATGATGCATATTCCTCTAATTTGGTGTGATTCTCTTGAGTGGCGTTCTCTCTGAACATGTTTGCTTCATCTGTCCTCAAAACTGTTTTCTCTGATTCATTTTAATCAATTGGGTGTAAATTGGCAAGCGACGCAGAGAAATGTGTTGTGATTATCCAAAATAGGGGCAGGGGAGTGCTTTATAGGTGACAGGAATGTGTTGGAACATGGGCTAGGGTCTTGTTACCTGTGGTGGGGGTGAGGACATGCTGGTGAAATTTTGGTAAAACAGTTCTGAGGTCTGTTTGGTTAAAATTGCCAGCAACAATAAAACATCTGTGAGCTTGTAAGTGGGATGTTGACGGACAAAATGTACCACAATGGAAAACACAATTGAAATACCGGAGGTACTTGCAAAATAAAATAAAATGGATGGCGGTACAGAAGCTCTGAAAAAAAAATTTAACTAATAAATCCTAATTTTAATTCACTATGAGAAGTTTCCGAATATGAAATTGGAAATTGCTTTCCAATGTTTGATTTCTGTAGTTGAATGCTTTGTATTTTTTCCTGCTAGATCAAGACAATGTAATGTAGATATATTTCTTGTATACAACTGCCAAAATACCACACTGTAAGCATCCGTACTGTGTGCGTGTGTGTGTGTGTACGTACGTACTGCAAAAGCACAGAGATAAAGAGATTTTCTGTGTCATTATGTTTGGTGCTGATTGCACTTGGTTAAGGTTAGGGAAAGATCATGTTCTTGGTTTAATACAGAAAAAGGCAACAGTGACTTCAAACATGAGACACATGAACAGTTTATTTAAATTTAACCAAAACCCCAATCTTAACTAACCTTTACCAAGGCGCTTTCGTTGCCTAAACCCACAGCTTCCATCTATGAACCCTAGACTTGTCAAAGCCCTGTACACTGTACACCCACCACAGTAACCAAGTACCAGCTGTGTCAGTTAATCAGTGCTTTACCAATTTCAGATCACTCACTGACATTATTTGACATTTCTATCCCTAATTCATTTAGTATGGGGAAAATGTTGCAGAAGACAAGGTTCTCTCGTTATATTAGCACTAGTGCTTTAAATGACCTTAACTTGAAACTACCACATGTGATGGATCCAGTTTTTAGCCAAGCCTTTTCAGTGAACTGTCTCACAGACAACTTTAATGGTGCACTCTGGGATTTTTTGGAGTGGGTGGCTCCAGCTAAGACACGGAAGTGTCCTCTATACCTTGGCCAAATGAGGAGTTACTGACTCTCAAAGCGTTGCAGAAAAGCTGAACCTCAGTGGCGCCATACTAAGCTTGAAGTTTCTTATCAGGCATGGCACGACAGTTTGACCATCTATCAGTCTAGGATGGCTACTGCAAAGGTAGCCTTTTATTCTAATGTGATTATGAATAATAAGCATAACCCTAGACTTTTATTTGACACTGTTGATAGACTTACACAGTGTCAGTAGCCAGTAAGTAGTACGGATTTGTCAGTGCATGATGTATTTTTATAAGAGAGTTAAGGACATCCGAACTAGAATACCCAAGCCAGATGTTGGGGGATTCAACTCAATTCAACTCAGCAAAAACTGAGATGATAGCTATTGGACCAGCAAGATTAGGTCATTTGTATGAAAACTTTACTCTATCCATTGATGATTCTGTCATTCATTGCAAGGATAGAGTAAAGAATTTTGGGGTCTTTTTTGATTGATGACTTTTTTTTTTATTTGAGTATCAAAGAGGTGACAAAAGTAGCCTTCTTTCATCTCCGAAGAATCGCAAATATTAGATCAGTGTTGGCACTTAAAGATGCTGAGGCCCTTATTCATGCCTTTGTTACATCTGTGATGTAGTGTTCTCTGGGCTGCCTAAGAAAAGTTTGTGAGGTCTGCCGATGGTCCAGAATGCTGCAGCACGGATTCTGACTGAATCATCTAAATACATGCATATAACTCCTGTGCTGGCCTCACTGCACTGGCTCCCTGTTCAGGTTAGAGCATATTTTTAAGGTTTTGTTGTTAACGTACCAAATAGTGAATGGCCTTGCACCATTATGTCTGTCTGATCTTTTGAATTCTTATGTGCCTACACTGTGGCTGCACTCCCATAGGACAGGACTTTGGATTGTACCACAGGTTAGGAAGAAAACGGTTGGTGAGCGAGCCTTTTTGTTTTGCGCACCAACATTAGGTTTTGAAATGAACGCTTAAGACCTATTTATTCGCTGCTGCGTATGAGTCTTAAATGTTTGTTTGTCTCTGATGTCTTTGTATAAGTGGTATTTACATTTTAATTATATTTTAAATGTATTCTTTTTGTGAAGCACTTTGATTGAAAACGCTCTATAAATAAAATTTATTGCTATTAATTTATTATCCATCCAATTACCTCTCTCCGACTTCGGTGCTAAAAAAGCTATAAATGCTTCAATCACTCAAAGGACTGAACATATTCCAGATAGTGATTATGTTTTCACCCACAACATAATTGGGAAAACAATTTAGTTATATTCTGAGACTTTCCAAATACATACTAAACTGTAAATATTTCCTATTGGTAAAATTTGTGGTCTTGGTGGGATTGAGTTTCCTCCAAAATGTTTTTGCTGTTGCAAATTAGTAATATATAGTTTAAATAGTACACAAACATAATTTATATTTTTGATCTCTGAAGTGATGAATAAAGGTCTTCAAAGTTTCAATTTAATTTCTTCTCAGGTCCTTCTTTTCATACTTACTTTCTTCTCTCCTGATTCAAAACTCCTGTCTTTATCCCCCCTTTTCTCACTCACTGCCTCTTTCATTTTCCCAAATGCCAACTCCTCCTCCCCTGACCACTTCTCCTATCCCAACTTTCCCCTTTCATTTCCTCCTCTCCTGTGCCCCCCACTCCTCTTTTTCCTTCTGTTCTGTCTTCTCTCCAACTGCCTTCTTCCCTCTCTCTTCAGGTTGTTTGAGTACCGTGGAAGAGTGTCTCCGGTCCCCCGGGTGGTGCCTGTCAAACGCCCACGTGTGGGGGTGCCTCTGGTACGACGAGTTAAAACACTGCCGGTCAAACTCCTGGCCCGTAACGCCTCTGTCCTCCCCACCAGCAACGGCAACAAACAGAGATGTGAGTTATCTGTCTGTCTGACTAAATCCTCCGTTCAAGTGAAATTCAGCTTGTGTTTTTCCTGAAAGGTAAATCCCTGGAAAACTTTCAAAATAACAAATCAACACCCCTGTATTTCTTTTCAGTCTATCGGAAACAAAAAATAGTTTTTCCTGCTACACCATAAATATACTGTACTTTTAATCAGTTGCAAGTTGAGACGCTATTTCATAATTGTAATATGATGGTCGCCATAAATGACATATTGTCTTCTCGTATTCTGTAAAACACAGAAATATATACAGTATATGAATGACGTTTGTATCTGTCATGCATAATGTACAACTATGCTCAGCCCACATGGGCTTATAAAACCTCATAAATTCAAATATAAGCCAGAACCAGAGTACACAGGTAATACATTTTCAAACAATGCTTTCAACCTACTTACTACTTTTGTTACGGGGTGTGGTGTGTGGACAGAGAGGACCCAAATGCAGCACTCTGAGGGAAGGAGGTTTATTGAGGGAAAAAGGGTGAGAGGGGCTGGAGTGGAGGGAGAGGAGGACGTCGGGGAAGCACAGGCAACCAAGGAGACAGGGGGCCAGGGAGCCGGGGAACACAGGGGCCGAGGAAGCGAGGAGAGGCGGGGGAATAGGGAGGACGCCGTGAGGGAAGTCCGAGGAGGAGTGGGCCAGTGGATGAGCCCAGCCGAACGGAGGACGAGGGTGAGTGTACCTGGGAGGGAAACAGACAGAGAGACAAGGTTAGGGAAGACAGCGACAAGGCACAGGGTAAATGTGAAAAAACAAGAAACATGGAAGCCTGAACACGGAAGTGGCACCGGGTATGGAGCAACGACGATCAAGCGAGGATGGTGTGGAGAACCGGGGTTGAAATACAGGCAGTCATGAGGTGATTACTGGCAGGTGTGGCAGGCTGATGAGATGCAGGTAGTTGGCTGGGCTCAGGGGCAGAGGGAGAGAGAGCACACACGGGAGAAAACACAGGGAGGCAGGCAGAGAACAGGAAACCAAGGAAAAAAAAAAAAACAGAAAAAGGAGAAAAAAAAAAAAAAAAAAAAAAAAAC
>NC_060167.1:7058451-7163601 GCF_021292245.1 Micropterus dolomieu | reverse complement strand
GTTATTATAATCATTAACATTACGACTGTTACCATTAACACTACTATAAATATCTGTACCATTTTTCATTTAGTCTATAGCAACATCACCTTTACTGTCTGTACCTCTGTGTGTGTATATTGTGTAGGCTGCCTCCCTCCCCTCTCTCTCTCCTTCCATCCCTCTCTTTTTCTCTCTGTTCCTCTCCTGCTCTCTCTCTCTCTCTCTCTCTCTCTCTCTCTCCTTCACCCCAACCGGTCGAGGCAGATGGCCGCCCACCCTGAGCCATGGTTCTGCTCGAGGTTTCTGCCTCTTAAAAGGAAGTTTTTCCTTGCCTCTGTCGCCTAGTGCTGCTCTTGGTGGGAACTGTTGGGCTTCTGTAAATAACAAGTACAAAGTAGACCTGCAGGTCTAGACCTGCTCTTTTATGAAAAGCGCTGTGAGATAACTGTTGTTGTGATTTGGTGCTATATAAATAAAATGGAATTGAATTGAATTGAATGGTTGTTTCCTTCTTTTCTCCTAGACACAAATGAGCTGCTTTTAATACCAAGGTGAGACCAAAGGCCTTTTCTCCCACTTCTCAAATTCATCTCAGGAGAAACAACCATATAAAATCTCATTTATGTCTTACTCTGATCAAAACAAGAGATCTCTAACTGATCTTAAATAAGTCTAATTTAAGTCTCCTGAACATTAGACCGTGAGATCAGAGAAAGAGCTCAAAGAAAACTCAGCTATGACTCCTGGGATCTCATAATTATTCTCAAATATGTCTCAGTTTTCTCATATTGGCCTAAGGAGCAAAAAACTCGTCTCTGTCTTACTCTGATCAAAAGATGAGATCTCTACAGTATCTTAAATAAGTCTAATTTCAGTCTCCAGAATGTGGATCAGAAAAAAAACTATATATTATACGATATTTCTCAGTGTTGTCTTAGTGACCCCCCTTAGGTTATTTTTACTTATTTTAGTACTTGTACTTTAGTACTTTAGTTGAGTATTTTCTTTTTATGGGGGTTTGTACTTTTACTCCCCTTACTTCTCTACTACTACTCTACTCTATTTAAAGACAATCAGTCCTTCATAATTGATTTTAGCTGGATGGCGCAGCGGCAGTGTTGGTCCCCTTTGAACAGCAGGAGCAGGATTCAAATCCAGCACAGTTCTCCAAGCATAGACAGCAATATAATACAAACATCTCCCCAGAGCTCCCAACTGCTTTTTAGGAGCAATAAGCAAGACATTAATGAACTCAAAACGATACAATGATGAGATCTCACCTGTTACTTTCATTTATCCTATTGTAATCTCAATTCAGTATCCATTTGTCTTACCTAAGTCTCAAAACCTCAATCTCTCTTCATCTCATCCTTTTCTCCTAAGGGGTTTTAGGAGCAACAATTCAGATGAGAGTGATCTCAAAAAGATATATTATTGAGATCTTAGTGTTTTCTCAAGAGTTAAAGAAAAGACCATTGAGCAAACCACCTGAGCAAAAGATTTTTCCTCTGGGTGGTGCCATGTGTTCTCCAGGTAAGCAACGCACACGCACCCAGACATCCACATGATGTAAAAGAAAACGTGATTCATCAGACCAGGTAACCTCCAGTCTCAGGTGTTGTGGGAGTTTATTCCAGGCATGAGGTGCATAAAAACAGAAAGTTGCTTCTCCATGTTTTGTTCTTGTGAAGGGAACTGTAAGCAAGCAGCCCAGTATCGGAAGACCTGAGGGGACCATGTCGCTGGTCCACTGCTTTTCCTTGCTTGGACCACTTTTAATAGGTACTTACCACTGCGGACCGGGAATACCACACAAGAGCTGCAGTTTTGGAGATGCTCTGTCCCTTTTCATTGGCACTCCGGCCCGGGGATGCTTGCTATGGCGCTATGTAGGATTTAAATCCCTGGCAGGATTTCTATCACGAGAACAGCATAATGCTTTATGGTACCACAACAAGAGTCTTTAGCAAGCAAACTATAAGAAGAAGCAAAAAGTATATAATGTACAATGAAGGTTCATAACAAATAAACAAAGTGTACAGCTGTCCTTACTTAATGACGTGAATTACACTTTTAAATGGTAGGGGTGCCAAATAGCACAAAAAAACAAATCTTACATGTCCCAGATGCTTTTAAACGTGCTTTGGTTAGTCCCCTACTTAAAAAGCCTAATCTTGACCCCAATGTGTTGTCTAATTTTAGAGCAGTCTCACATCTGCCCTTTCTTTCGAAGGTGCTGGAAAAAGTTACAAGTCTTTCAACAACAGAACTCAGTGTTTGAATAATTTCAATCTGGTTGTAGATCGCATCACAGCACTGAGTTGGCACTGCTAAGAGTTCACAATGATATTACCTTGACTGTAGATGCTGGGGATCCTACTGTGTTAGTACTTTTGGACCTGACAGCAGCTTTTGATACAGTGGACCATGCAGTCTTTCTCGCACGCCTTGAGCATTTTGTAGGCATTCAAGGCTCTGCACTTAAATGGTTTAGCTCCTATTTGACAAATAGGAGTTTCTCTGTCACATTGGGTGATTTCTCCTCATCATCTGCTCCTCTCTATTGCGGGGTGCCCCAGGGTTCAATTCTTGGCCCCATCCTGTTTTCTTTATATATGTTGCCGTTAGGGGCTATAATAGACAAGCACAACCTGTCATTTCATTGTTATGCAAATGACCTGCAAATTTATCTGCCTGTGAAACCTAATGACAGTGTTCCACTAAACTGCCTGCTTAATGGCATTAATGATATTAAGTTGTGGCTCTCTCAGAATTTCTTAATCTGAATGAAAATAAAACTGAGTGTATTATATTCAGTACTAGATGCATGTCGGCTGCCCCGGCTTCTTCCCACTGTCCAAAGACATGCGGACTAGGTTAATTGGTGACCCTAAAATGTCCTTAGGTGTGAGTGTGAGCATGAGTGGTTGTTCGTGTGTGGCCCTGCGATGGACTGGCGACCTGTCCAGGGTGTACCCCGCCTTTAGCCCAATGTCAGCTGGGATTGGCTCCAGCCCTCTGTACGCAGGATAAGAGGTTGACGATGGATTTGATGGATGGATTTTTGCTACTGGAAAGTTTTGAAATGACAGGAATTTTATTGGGGGGTGGGATCATTTATTTTATTTCGATCAAATTCAACTTGGCTCCTTTTTTATTGCTCCCCCAGTATTGTGACAAATTTAATCCATTTTCTTGAATCTTTTTCGGCTTTTAAACGGGGACATGACAAAAAAAGTTTGAGAACCACTGCTCTGGCCTGTGACAGCCTAATTACATGTCTGTTAAGTGCAGAGGTTGAGTTGAAGGTTGAAAACCTTAAACTGAAGCAATGTGTACTTGTACTTGTGTTACAAGCTACATGACTAACAGCCATGCTAGAGCTCTGGGAGGCTTTATTTTGAGTGCTCATGTAAGCATGCTCACAATGACACATCTGTCAGCAAACATAACATTTACCTTGTTAGCACGCTAATGTTGGCTAATTAGCAATAAACACAAAGTACAACTGAGGCTGATGGGAATGTCATTATTTTGCATATATTTGATCATAAACCTGAAGTTTTGAACAAATTAAAATTTTGACCGGATGATGGTACCAGTGGAAAAGTCAGGGGATCGCCTGGGGACCGTGAAAGTCTGTACAAAATTCTATGTTAATCCATCAAGTAGAAGTTCAAATCTTTCATTAGATAAACACTATCATACACTTCCTAAAATGCAACTGCCCAGTAAACACCCACATATTTAAAATCTCAGCTTGTAACCCAGGCTCTCTGGTCCTCCAGAGCCACAGGAGAAAACATTGATGTTGTGCTGATTGACTGTTTTCACAATCTGAGTAGACCTCCTACTGGAAAATGAATTGACTACCATTGGTGGTGTGCCCCTTTTTAAACATTATAACTAAATGCCTAGCCCTAATTCTAACCTAAACCTAATCCAACATCAGCCCTAAAACCAAGTCCACACCGTAAAACGCCCCTTTTGAAGAAGTAAGGTCAAGAGAAAATAATTTTCAAGTTGCAAATGTCAAAGTGGTCCTCACAAAGATATAAGTACAAGAACACACAAATACACACACACACACACACACACACACACACACACACACACAGAGTATCTCTCTTCCACAGCTCTTGTTAGTCCTCTAGTGGAAACAAACAGCAGTTACGTTTTTATATCTGTGTGAATGAGATTCTTCCAGGCAAATAATTTTTATCATGAAATCATGCATATCAAGTCATTTTGTAATTTGCTGATCTGTGTTAATCTGCTAATTAACTGAAAAGCTCCTGATCTGACAGAAAGAGAGGTGAAATCAGATGAACTAATCTGACATCACTTATTGGATTTGTCCATTATGTTTAATGGTGACATTTAAATGTCAGTTAAAGTTTTACTTCTGCATGAGTGATATTTTGAGTATTTACCGCAGTTTGACTACATTCAGTTTGAGAGCACTTTTTGAACAGTTGACCACTTTGACCTCCTGTAATTAAATTGTTGATATACACAATATTAGAAATGCATATGTCAAATATATTATGAAAAGTGCACATTTCACAATTGACCTTGAAATTACCTACAATGGAAAACCAGGCTACTATTCATTATTGTATCTGTAGTATTTATATTTAAATATTTGTAACTGTATTTCTTGCACACATATACTACATTTTAGTACTCAAGTATCCAAGCCTGAAGACCCTGTACCCGTGTACAAAAGAGCAAACCTCAGGCGCTCATGCGTGGAGGAACAATTGCGGAGTTTTGAACTCCTAATTTGGACTTTGATGAAGATCTGCCAACGTCAGGAGCACCGGCGTTGATTGATGACTCGTTTCCGTAGGTTGTAATGCAGCTGGACAGACGCTAGAGGGAGCAACGGAATAAGTAACATATAGCCTTCTGATGTATTGATCAGGAAATGATAAAACATAGACAAGGAAGGGTTAAGTAATATAAATATATAGTAGGTTTAATTTAGAGATAATGTAACACCTTAATGTTCACAATGAGTTATGGAGTTGACTGACCTGAAACTAAACTCTGTGTGTGCCTGTTTAGTACTTTACTTGATTATTTTGTTTCCATGCCACTCCACTACAGTTCAATTTTATTCAATTTAGTTTTATTTTTATAGCACCAATTCAAAACAGATGTTACCTCATTGCACTTTTCATATAGAGCTGATCTAGTCCCAGAGGGAAATATTGTAATTTTTTATCTTAAAACTTTAGCTACTTTGAGAATTCATACGAAGAGCTTATAATATATTTTTTAACAGTAAGTACAAGTACAGATGATACAATTAGTTGATTAATCAAGATAATTAATTGGCAACTATTTTTATAATCATTTAAGTCATGTAAAAACATTTCATGGTTCCATGAGGGTTTGCTGCTTTTCCTTTTTATTTTAATAATTCAAATGTAGTTTCAGTAATTGTGAGGTCATTAGTTGCAGTCTGATATGAAATAGTTCATACTGAACTCCACCTCAACAACTATAATGCTTTTACATTAATGAGTAATAATAATCTAATTATATAATAATAATACAAATAAAAGGAACATTTTACTGCTTTGAATACTTTTATCTTTAATACTTTACGAACATTTTCCTGATTATACTTTCTTTTACTTAAGTAAAATGTTCAATACTTTTACTTGGAGCCGAGTATTATTAGTTCTTTTACTTAGGTAAATGATCTGAATACTTACTCCACTACTGGTATGTTCAATGCAAGGACTTATTTTCTGAGGATATTTACCTTGATTGTATACTGTATTCTAATTGTTACATTATAAGCAATATAATAATATTCATTGTATGCTTTCAGATTTTTGAACAGGTAATTACAAAAGATGACAGCAGATGGACATTAATCACATCATGAAAAGTAACATTTTCTACAAATGTAAAGCTTCTACTGTGTCCATCAACAGCACACTCAGAAATCAAGTGAACTTGAAGTCTGAAATATTTGAGTTTATTTTATTTTGAAACTTTTACAATATTTAGCATGGAATTGGGACACAGCTCATATGGACTGAAATGAATTATTATTGATTGTTTAGTCCATTTATATAATAATATCACAATTTGTAAATTGCTTGTTTTGTACAGTAAAATCTCCATACACCATTGAGCATTTGTGCTTTGATAAATGACTTAATTGATAAATCAAATATTAAAATTGTTTAATTACATTTGTTGCTCCTCTACAGCTCATATTCCTTCTCGTCCTATGAGTAGTAACTAAAATTAAGAGGCTAGAACCAGGAATTGTTTGGTATTTTTGCTTGAAAAATTACTTAAACGATGAATCAAGTATCAAAATAATTACTAATTAATTTTCTGTCAAGCGGCTAACTGTTTCAACAAAATATCTAGCAGTTCTTGTTGGGTTTTTGCACATTACGACCCGCTTGGACTGAAAAATCAGCACACCATCACGGTTTGATCATTCTGTTTATTTTCAATATACATTTCATTTGAAAAATATAAATTCTAAAATAAACCATTTCACCTGTTCTAAAAAGTCACAAAAAAAGTTAATTTAAAAAACAAAACAAAAAAACATATCAGTATCCCGTACGCTAACATTATATTTAATTTCATGATTTCTGTTCGACATGCTCACACTTTTAACTAACAACTCCCCACATTATATGTCTCAGACATTAAGTCACACTTGTTTCCACTGTCTGCTGTTGACGGCTAAAAACACTGATGTGGAGTACAAATGATATCGTTACTTCGGCTGATGAACTGAAACAACTTGACAGAAACAAATTAAACACAAAGACCATGAAGGTACAGGGTAACTTGTTACATTTTGGTTTGAGCCAACGTGCCTTTATGTACATGATTTGCAGACGAGGAAGGCGGCTCATTTATCACATGGTTTAATTTTATTCTTTATAGTGGTGATGGAGACAGAAAGGTCAAATTAAATCTGTGACCCGCTTAGATGTGAGAAAGTGCTAACTGTGCCCTTTAGAGTTGAAGTGGGGATACTGTTATAATGAACTATGTAGATAATACTGGCCAATACAAGTCAAGTTATCAGATTTGAGAGGCGTGATCCTTTCTATATGTGACTGTGGATTCACCAGACACTATGTAGGAAATGTGAAGTTTGCATTCCCTACAACATCTTCTCTCTTATTTTAGTAGTTTAAGTCCTAAAAACAACTTGAAGTTTTATGTAGAGTCTGTCTGAACGTAACACTCACATGCAATATTGTCAGTGATCAATCAATCAATCAAAGCTTTCACATACACATACACATACCTGGTCCAAAAGACATAATAATAACAAACACAAAATAAACAAAAGAAAAATAGACAGAATTATTGGTCGCTGCAATCACTCCTCCTTTCCATACTGGCCGTGACACGAAATCTTTCTAATGCCTATACACTGTGCAAAGATGGGCGACAAAATGTACAATCCTGAGCAAAAATGTATTCTAAAGATGTATTCTATTTTAAAAAATCATTGGGTATCCTCCAACATGATGGTCTTTTTTTATTAATGAAATTCCCTCTGTGTGTTTCTTTGCTAAGCCGAGTCAGGAGGATATGTCCTGGTCTATGGGTTTCTTGCTAGGGCATCACACCAGTAATGAACCTTGACACACATGACTACCAGGATGAAGATTTTGTTTGACTCAGGCCTCTTCTACATTATACAGATTCAAACACTGGAAACAACAACAAGCTTCCATTAATTGTGCACTGGACCTTAAAAACACACCAACACTCAAAGCGCCCAGTGGTGACTTTGGAAAGCTGAGAAGTTTATCCAGTGTCCAACTTGAAAAAAATACTTCAGGTTGTTTTTATTCTGTCGTATTTTCTACAACAAAAAAAAGGTTTGCAATTCTTTATGACATAATTTACCATGCCACCAGAACTTGAACCGATGACTGCCAGCCTCTTTGTATGTCTGGACGTACTTTAACAGCAGAAGCCTCATATTAGGTTCAGCATTTGTCCCACATAACTTTGAGTTTAGTTCCTCTGTGGAGGGATCACGTCACAGCCTGTATGAACAGGAAGAATCATAACAGTGACCAATAACTCCCTCACTGTACGTACAATATGACATGTGAGTATTAGACCATAAGACTTAACATCCTAATTATTTAATGTATAAAACAAAAACGTGATCCCATATTCACATCAGATAATTCCAACAGCAGCTGATGGAGCTTACTTGGATTTGATTCCCTTCTTTTTTTTTTCATAACGTTACCATAATTTCAGTCAGGATCAATCTTTATAAGCCACTTAGGTAAAGTAGTTTGTGCAGCACAAGCAATTATATGATATGCATTCCTAGTTAGAGTTTAAGTTTGGCTGAGGAAAAATTGGATGATTATGTAATCGCTTCACTGTTTTCTACCCACAAAGACAAAAATGAAGGACACGTGAAAAGGTTATCAACATACACACACAACACACTCATTACAAAAAAAAGAAAAACGATAATGACATGATTTAATTTAAACAAGAAACAAAAGCTTTGAAGTGAACGTGTGAAAGATTCAGTAAATTAGAAAGAGAAGGTGAAGCAATGAAGACTGCACCAAAAGTGATAATAAAAATATTTACCTCATCTGCACATATATATATGTGCATTGTTAGTTAACTGTTAATTAACTTAAAAGATCTATTTGCACACATTTCCTACAGCAAATTGAATCATATCAACTCTACAAGAGGACAGAGAGAAAATATCAAAACCCCATGCTGCGTCAAAAATCAACATGTTGCATTTGTTCATAATAAGCATTTAATCTAAAACAAGAGGTAGAGCTATAAAAAACATAAATTTCCTGCTACAGGAAAGTGTTATTAGAGTAATTCAATTTATATAAAAATTCGGACAGATGATATTTATATAAAAAAAAGCAGGAAGGGCAGTCCATGCGTGGTCCGAGAGAGCTGCAGCATTCACTGTTGATCAGCGCCGTGTGGGAGGAGTTGCATAGAAGAGTAGTAAGGAGTTACATTTAACAGTGTTTGAGTCAGACTGTTTACTGTGGAGCTGTGAGATAAACTACCAAGAGAAGACTGTGAGGAAAGAAATGGCCTTAAAATAGCTTCATTATTAGAAATGTATCGTTGTGTTTGTTCCTTGGTGCGTTCCCTTTTTTTCCCCTATACCTCCTAATTAAGAATAAGGTCTTGAAAACGTTGAAAGGAAAGTAGAGTAAAATAGATAGTTGTGTTGCGGGTGCTGCAGGATTTGGTGCTCTACAGAGACGTTTCAGAACCTCTTCTCTTCCAGTAGAATGAATTATCGTCGTCTGGGTCCATGTCTATTCTAATCTGAGGCACAGACTTCAGCGGACTCATCTCGGGGCTGAAACACAAATTAATCTATTGTTAGGACATTATGTTAAGTGAAAAAATCAGCTGGTTAGTTTAGCTGACCAGTTTTCAATGTTGTGCATCAAAGTATCAAATTGGAAATGTCAAAATAATCGAAATTAGATTCAAGATTCAAAATTAACTTTATTGTCCCACAAAGCGGAACTTTTGGCTTGGGCATTCACCCATGCTGAAGCTATAAAAAACTTTCCACATATAACACACAAAGGTGAATAAATAACACAAAGGTACCTAAAAACACCTCCAGTACATACAAACAGACACCAGAAAGGACACCTCTTAAATTAAAGTCTTATGCCTCAGTACTTTAACCCTGAAACAAAATTCCTTTGTATTCTAAATGCAGAAAGAGTATTGTATAAAATGATATTTTGATAAACAGGAATGCACTATTGAGATAAATCATTGTGGTTTGGTCTCTGATCACAGCAGAAATACAACTAGAGATTGTGGTGTGATGGTTCCTGAGGTCATCTGAGATCAAAGCAATTTGGCTTCAGTCTTAGTGGAGACAGGATTAGGTTTTTGTTGTTGTTTTTTTTTGTGTATGGGGGGGGTCAACACCACCAGTATGTCACTACAGTTCAAGCCCTGTCCAATATCAGCGGCTCTGATGGACATGTGGCCAGACCACTGAAATGCCTGAGTAAGTAGTAACATGAGATCAAACTCTTCCAGTCTGATTTCATGGGTAAAACTTTCTGTGATTCTGCGATGGATTGGCGACCTGTCCAGGGTGTACCCCGACTTTCGCCCGATGTAACCTGGGATTGGCTCCAGCCCCCCGCGACCCTGTACGCAGGATAAGCGGTTGACGATGGATGGACGGATGGACTTTCTGTGATTTTACCTGGATTTTCAGTCAGGAGAGGAGATTAAAGAAGTTTCTTCATCAGCATGGAACCAATTAAAGCTGTTGTATCAATATCAGACACATGTTCGATAAAAAATTTAAATAGTTCAAATATAAAATTAAAAATGACAGTTGAAGACGCATTTTCAATAAGTTCATATAAACTCCAATACTCTCAGTAGACAGTAGGGGAAAGAAACTAAGTACATTTACTTGAGTATTTCCATTATGTTTCAGTAGGAAATATTGTACTTTATCTGATAACTTAAGTTACTGGTTACATTTCAGATTAAAATTTTAAGCAGAAAACTAGCTGAACTGACAAATGGTAACGTGTATATAAAATATGGTAGTTCAAAAAGGCTTAACCTTCATCGGCTGCAACATTAATAGTAATGTAACAGTAATAATAATCGGACAAGCTAGTATATATGAGCATTATAATGACAGGGGTCATTCTGCTGCTTAATAGTTTTACTTTTGATACTTTAAGTGCTTTTTTGTTGTAAATACTTTGTATTTTTACATGCAATTTTACAGTGTGGTATTGTTACTTTTGGGTAAGTAAAATATCTGAGCACTTCTTCCATTACAGTGAGTAGAATATGTTTGTCAGTCAGTCTGATCTCTACAGCTGAAGACCAATTAGAAAAAGAAATCTTGCCAAGTTGTTTGTTTGCATCACAGATGTGCTGTGATCACAGCTGTTTCTCACACATTGTCCCGAACACTAATCCTCTTCCGTCAGCAGTGTTCCGACAAGCGTAGAGCAGATGGGGTGATACAAGAACAAAATGTGACCTTGTTCATACAACCAGTGGATCCTGGTCACAATGAGAGGTTGTGGGCATGACAGAGAAACATAATCTCTTTGTGAGCATCATAATCAAGGCTCTAAATATTTGCCCAAAAAACAAGGCTTGTTCTGCCTCTTTAAGACTGATTGTCTCCTCTTAAGCTCATATCAGTGAAGCACATTGTGTTTAGCACGCAACATACACTCGCCTTGATCTACTAAGGGTGACAAGGTCAATGGTGACACATAGACTGGGATAGTTTCACACCATTATCACTACTAATAACTAAATGTGTCTCACTGCTGAATGAAATCTAAATCAGCAGCACCACCTGATGAGTTTAAAAAGATTTTTAGTTTTAAGATAAAGTTAAAAATAGAGGCAGATATCTATATTTTGAGAATTCAGTTGTTGGTATTAACCATACAAACATTATTACATTACACAGGTACACTCAGACAGATGTATCATGAACATTATGGAACATTTAACGTATTTTAAACTATTACTTAAATACCTGTAATTTGCATTGTGAGCATTTGTAATTCAGCTGATTCCATTCATGAAAAAAAATAAACATAGGGGTGACCAAGGGTTTTAAAATGTAATGTGACTGCAGTGACCCCCAATTGAGTCTGACCAGGTACCTTTCTTGCACGTCTTCTCTATTACTCAGCTTTCTACAAAGCCAAATAAAAAGGGGAACAAAACACTATAATAAAAGTAAAAAACAAAACAAAACAACAACAAAAAAAAACGTCGTAAATGTCCACAATGCATCACAGATTGGGAAGTTGGTTCTGCTTGTGGCATCGATGCCAGACTGCATGAAAACCATCTGGCCAGCTGCAGCATGTTCCTGTTATGCCACTCATCGGCACGCTGCTCGACCGGCAAAGGAACAGGGCGGGGGGAGGCATTCGTGTGGGCTCAGGCCAGCCACCTGACCATGTCAGGGAGGGGGGCAAGGGGAGAAAGGATGTGCAGCTTTGCAGCAAGTGCAACAAGCAGTGAACAGAGAGTGAACAGAGTGTACTGCTTGTTGCTTTAAGTTTCAAGCTGCACATTAGCCACTTGGCTAACGGCAGCTGGCTCACACAGTGTGGGAAATGTGTGCTTGGTGTGGCCGGTTCGACTGAGACAGGCACAGTCAGCATTTGTTCAACAACTTCCACAAAAGGAGCAACAAGATTTCACACACAGATTTTTTTCAACCCATAGTTTACCAGTAGTCCGATCTGACCGACGAGGGTCGGCCAGCAATGAAACCGGTTGCTAGATGTCATTAGGCGCAGCTAATGTGGTGCAACGTGGACACATGGGGTCTCCTTGGTCGGCTGATCCAGGGACAGACCACATGTCAGCTACACGTTAGCTTACAGTTAGCTACCTGTTAGCTCAACGTTAGCCTGACAGTAGCATCTCTGTAGCTTAAGGATCGCTTGCCTCGCTGCGGCAACATAACAACGTTGAGGCAGGCGTCACCGGAAGTTGGAGCGGGGGAAGCGGGGAGCCGTTGGGGATTCCTGCTCATCCGATAGAAACAGGTCGAGGGCTTCGTCAAGAGAGCAGTTGAACCGCCACGCCACTGCGTCCTTACCGGCAAAATGATCCGCCCAGCGCAGCTTCTCTTCGTGGGAGAGAAGGTCGCAGAAAGAGCAGCGTGAGCTGGGGGTGAGCGCTCGGCTGGCGTGCTAGGTCGGAGGCGCACCCAGCATGGGGGGTGGAGGTCCCCCGGCAGGACGAAGCCCGTTTTACGGACGCCGCACGCACACCCGTACTGATAAAAATCTGCTGGCCGGCTGAGAGCTGCTAAACTTGGGGGAGAGCAACAGGGAGCAACGCTGCAACCATTGGACAAATAAACACCCGTAGTCAGTTGGATTCTGCTCTGACAACTACGCCATTTACTCGTGGGAGGAGCTCGAAGTTAACTGCTTTTATTAAATTAGCTTTTTACTTTAGTTTTTGGGATTTCAACGTTGATTTATCTTCACTTCAGTGTTGTTGTTAGCGTCGTTAGTAGTCTGTTAGTCGGACTACAACTTCATATTTATATAAAAACCGGACAAAACTGGACATTACTTGGAGAAAAGAAAGCGAGGAGGTTGACCTACCTGGTAAGTTCAGAAAACGTGTCTGTAACTTTATTCCAGCTATCATTGCACTTTACTGTGACCAAGTTAGCATAGCATAGCCCTGATCGATCCAAAATCCATTCAGAAAACAAACATTTTAGAAGTTGTTGTCCTGCTGGCAGACCTGACAAAGCATGAATTCATATGTTTAACAAATCTGCATCATGTTGTAGTTATTTCGGCATCAGTTTGATCCGTTTATTGCTATTTAATCACAGCAAAATGTTTACTTTGGGTTCATACAGTTGTAGTAATGGCGAGTTGTGTTTGTTCAGGTTATCGCATTAAAATCGCCTTGCAGCGAATGTATTCACGCAAGGAAAGCCTCGCGAGGAGAAAATTCGCGGTTGGTCTGAATGCCGCATTAGAGGGCGAAGCCTATGCGAAATAGAAGACATGAGAGGGGAGGCATCTGAGCTGAAACATGCCAACTCTGTCAGCCACTAAAAAAAGCCATAGGTAACTTAATTAGCCTAGATGGCCTTTAAAGTTCAGACTAGCATTATATGTTAGCTTGTTAGCTCGCCTTCTGACCTTTGATGCCACAGCCATGAATGAATTAAAAAAGAAAATCAGAGCCAGTTATATTGCTAGCTAGTTATGTTGCCCCCCCCAACACACACACACACACACACACACATCTCACCTGGACAAGTAATTGGCCTGGTAGTAGCGAAGCTGCTCAGCACGATGTATGTCGTTCAAGGAATGATGGGGACTTCTCTCCTGTGGAAGAACAAACAAAAACAGCCATTTGTGTACATGTAGCCAAGTTAATATATTTGATCCACTCTGACACAAACTTTATATTCAGGACAGATTTTACCCAAATCTACTGTTAGTACTACTTACTGGTAGTTGACAATATTCTGAAATGTTTTTACTTGTGTGCAGTGATAAAGTAGATGAGAAGCCAGTATTTTATTTAATGTAGTAAATAGGATTTTGTTCAAATGTTAACTGTTACTTAAAAAGTACAATTTGTAAGAATTGAGACTACTCTCCACCTGTTGAACTTGAAAAATAGGGGGCAGCATGTCACAGGTCATAACTGCTGTTAGCAAGTTAGCTCTGTTAGCGGTGCAGCTAATGTAGTGATTGTTGGAACAGTGGAAAGGGTTTGGTGGTTTTACACTGTGTTAACAGGGCAATTAGTTTGGTGAAAGAGAGAATTCAGAAGGTGTACTGGTTTGATAAGGAAAATAGTTAAGTTAATATAGTTAAGAATATTTCCTGTTTTTACATTTTGAGTTTATTTATTAGACTAAAAAAGATAATGTAATGTAATTTCAAAAATATTAGAACTGCATATTTATATGTAAAACTGATCTATGATTCCTGTCCTGCCTGCTCCCTTTGACTTTTTTACTGTCCTGTCCCAGTCCTGTGATGAACAGTGAAATTGACTCCCATTCCATGGGAATACCCAGGAATCTCGTGACTGACAGGATTCCTGAAAATATGTCAGCCTCACAATGCATCGCACATATATCCCAGATGAAACTATAGGGGGTGACCTGTGCTATACTATTGCCTCTCGAGGCACAAATGGTATTATAACACAGGACGGGCTGCGGTTAGCTGGTTAGCATGCTTACTTAGTAGCATCTTTATAGATATTTCTGCAACACAATACATAGATGCCTTTGACATAACATCAGAACAGTTACTACTTCAAACTCTATTGATGATCTTAAGATACTTTTTTGAACATTTTAAAACACATTTCTGGCCATATCTTACAAATTATACCTTTAATCAAAATAATTACAAATAGTTTATATATTAGGCAAACATTAGTTGCAGGTGTGCTAATAGTCTAATAGTTTTAAACAAGCAATTTCTACAACAAAGTCAAAATTCAACAAGAACCATTAACTCAACAATTGATATTTTAAACAGGTAAGTTGAAACTGTAAACTGAAGGAAAAAAAGGGTTAGGTCAAGCAAGCCTTCAAAAGGGAAATAAAATTAAATTAAAATTATTTGAACACATCATAATCTAAGATGAAAGTACAAAAGGAGAAGAAAGTGAGTTAATTTCATGCATGTTTTGGAACACAAGAAAAAGAAAGGCAAAGAAGGAAAAACATGTTTATTTCATGCTGTGAGTGAAGGACAAACGAGCAACAGTATCAACTCTTAGTAGCAAAAGAAGTCGTCAGAGACACTGAATGTGGAAGCAGAGCAAAAGTGTCGGGCAAGATCAAGAGGAAGAAGTAGTTTTTCCTCCGGTGCTGCAGGTAGCTTGGGTCTACTCACTGTCAGACGCCTTATCACCTAAGAAGGGCTCCTGCTCCATCATGTCCATGGGGATTTTAATGCTGGGAACATTCTCATTGTAAGGATAGTCAGACTGTTGGAGAGAGGAAACACACATCCTGAGACCGGACTACTGGTGGTGTCGGTGAGTTAGCACGAGTGCACACACACACACACAAATGCATTTATATTACTAAACCTGTGACTTATTTTGACAGAAAGGGCAACTGAAAAATACAAATGACTGATTATAAAACAGCCAGTGGTGATGCGTCTTGTGTCTCTGGGTCCATTTTGTACTTTCCTGGTTCCCAAAGGTAAAAGACACAATGTAATACAGCACTGGAGAGATTTCTGCTGCAGCTAAAAATCAGATATCATATAAACCTTTCTGCCTGTCTGTGAATCAAAGGGCACCCATTCATAAATTTAATAACAGTTTAACTCATTGGTGTCAGCTTGGGAGAGGAGTCAATAAGACTGTACAAGATATATATGACTGATAGTTTTCCACCAGAACTGGACAAGTGTATTTACCACTGGGCTGTCAGTGATCTCTGTTTTGAAATTTGAAACTAGAAAAACACAGCAGCTCTTCTAAAGATGTCGTACATTTCTGCTAAACGATCCACAGAAATTGAGCAAGGCGACTGATATGATTTAATCTCGAAGTAATTCAACTATTTAAAAATTATTCGTTTATATAGTTCATTGATCTGTCTGTACCTGAAACTGATCCATTAAGACAAACCTCCCCAAAGGCGGTGTCCATAAGTGAGCTTTCAAAAAAACAGACCCGAATTGATCAGGCCTGAAGCTAATTAAACCCCGGCCCGAAAATGGACATATAGGGATAACACAAACACGGGCAGCCGCATAATTCAGATGCACAACGTAATCCGAACAGCTTGGATCCACGAGTATAAGAGACATTGACACACACACCAGAGACCTGCGACAATACAGTGGGACCTCTCCCAACACAATTAGTCCAAATAAAGTATAATGGGTCCTGGATTGAGTGTCGGTTACAAGGAACTGAGTGGACCCATGTTTCAGTTTCCAGGCTGAGTCACTTAAAATCTAAACTTTTTACACTGCAACGGCAAGCGTGAAGACTGGCTCACGTTTGAAATTTGTCTGATACAATTTGTGTATAATCATCCTAAAGACATCTGAAATGCAAAAATATGTCTTTTTGCTTCTTCTTTGCTCATGCCCTGTCTCTTCTGATTTCCACTGCCAAAACACAAACCAGGATCTGCAGGATGTTTATCGTTATCATCGAGGAGGCATGAACAATCACTCAAAATGAGACAGTGGCACTTGCACTGTTGTATCTTTATCTCCAAGATTTTTTTTCTTTCTAGCAAACCTTCACTCAATGGGGAAACTGCTTTACACCAACTGAAAATGAGGAAAGGACAAACTCTACAACATGAGAAAGCAGGTGCATGAAGGAAACCGACGTCTGTAGACCTGGATATTTGTTAGCCTGTGGATAAACCAAACCTCTGATGAAACATGCTGCTGCTGCAAAAAAAGCTGGGAGTTGGGAGGAGGGATGGTGGTTGTAGGTGAGGTTGAAAGACTTGGGAATGGGCTATCATTTAAAACAATGGATAAGAAACTGATGGACAATCAGGCATTTGCTTGTTTCTGCAAGGAAAAAAAGTATATTCCCAGTGGGGGTTGAAACTGTAAACAGCCTTACGTCTTCAGCGTCGCTGTCTATGCTGCCTCCTTTTTTCTTTTTCTTCTTCTCGTCCTCTTTCTTCTTCTTGTCCTTCTCTGGGATGACATCGTCCAGGAAGCTGAGGTCGTGCTGGGAGAACATGTAGTCCATCACTTTTCTGACAGCTACCAGAGCAAGGATCTAAAAGCAGAAGAACCAGAGGATTAGAGTGGACTGAGGCAGTGTTTATTTGTTGAGTTGGTGTGACTAAAAAATCTGTCTGGTCTATGGAGCCCTTCACATTAAATGGAGTTTAAATACAGTACAGTATATTGTACATTTCTAACTTCACTGTAAATATGCAACAGACTTTTTTTTTAAATATGCGCTGATGAGAGATTAATAAAGACAATTTTAAATCTCCAAAGCTGCAAAAGCCAACAATATACACTGATAATTGGGAGGTCTAAACCTAATAACAAATACTAAAAATACTTTATATGTGTCAAAAGAAGATGTAGCTTATTTTAATGTTATATTTTTCGGTACCTTAAGTAACACAAATGATAAATGAAGCACATCTTGACACATCACAGTTGATAAATAATAATATTTTAAATCCTTGAAACAAGGCGAGGTACAGTTTGTGAGTGATTTGTAATCAGTCACTTCCTGTCTAAAAACAATAAATATAACACAAAGTACAGTTACAAGTACAATAAATACCATAATAATGCCTTGAGTGCTGCAATGACCCTGAACCGTAATAACATAAAACATCATGACAATCGTCACTGGTTTATCACTCAAATAAATAATCCTCTGAGTATCAATGATAAGCTTCATTTACATGTCAGAGTGCTTCAGTGTCGCCATAATTCAGTCTGATCATGTCAAGCTGACTGGATTAAGCTGTTTTTATCTTTGCTCGCGCATATCTGACTCATTCATTTTAGAGGATGACAGAAAACTGATTATAAATTGAAAATTACTGCTGGTTGGAGTTACCAATACATGTTCTTTTCTGTTTCATATCATCATCACTTTTTTTGGTTGCTGCACATACTAACTATGAACTCTTAAAATGAATATAAGCTTAATTGTTGACTGTTTATTTTTGACCTTTAAAATAGCAGGTTGACAAAAGATTCAGAGCACATGGTCCACTTAGTTGAACTTTTTCTGACCTTTCAGCTGTAGCTTTTGTGGCCTGGATTAACATATGCACCTGTTACACTAAGGTCGTGTGATAACAACTGAACCTACATGACAACTTAGAAAACTCCCCCTGATGAAGGCCACTGGATGAAGTTCCTAAAAAACTAATTTGCAGCTTCAGAACTTCTTAATCTTAATATAAATGTCTCTTACCATGACAGGGAATACAATAGCAGCCACAGTGGACTTGAGGACCCAGAGCAGAGCCAAGCATAGGATCTGGATGAAGGTGAAGAGGTGAACCTTCCTGAGAGGAACGTGTCGCAGGTAAACCAGGTCCGGCTGATGCTTCGCTGGCATCAGAAGCAGCTTGAGACGATCCATAAACTACAGACAGACAGAGCTAAACATCACAGGAAGCACTAGATGCGACACATGAGTAACAGCTAGTCACTGGCTTGCATTGTTTTTGAATATTTTGATATTCAAAAATCTTGAGGTCAGCCTCAAGATTTGACGTATAAATACTACTAACATGACACGTGTCCGGTGGTAATTTACCTGAACTCCATTAAGAGAGGCGACTCCCATGTATAGGAAAACTCCGTACAGCACCGGCATGGGGATAAACTAGGTAAAAAAGAGAGAGAAAAATGAAGAAATACAATCAAAAGCAAACAACGCACATGTTCAGAACACATTACTGCGATTTATACTGTGAGACGTGGTTTTGTGTACTCCAACTCTACTCTACTAAAATGTGTAGCTTTCACTAAGCAATAGAAGCAGAATATTTAAGGTTAATGTGAAGAAAAATTGTTAATGATGTTAACTAGTTTGATGAGCTAAAAACATTGGTATTATTTTTTTTAAAGATAAAATATGTTAACATCTTTATAGAACACAAGTTTCACTATTGCTATTATTATTATTGCGTGTGGCAAACACAACCATTAACCACTGAAATGTCTCTCTCAATAGCTGAGTCTGCAATAATCCCACATTTTACACCGTCAAACATGGAGTTAATCTATACTCAGATTTTGTGCTCCACTGGCCGCTGACCTCTGATCTCACACACTGCAGCGTAGCAGCCAACTGGAGAGTTAGTTGATTGACTGATACAGAAATAACAGCTTATTTATCTCCCTTTCAGACTGTTAGTCAGAGATCCAAAAAATAAACCTAGTTTTGGTAGTAAGAGGAGAATAATTACCTTATTTTGACATGTTTATTTCATTTTCATGATAAACATCAAAGCATTGGTGCTCTGTTATAGTACAACCACTATTACTAAATCCAACTGTTTTTGTTTCACAGTGACCAGCTATTCTCTTTGAGCCTTGGAGTAAATACATAACTTAGCAGGTTAATTACAGGTACTGGGAACATTTAAAATGTTTTAATGTTCGTTTCCAACATCTGGCATAGCTCAGTCACCTTGAAAAGATTAAACTTGAGAGACTTGCAAACAGATGCAAATCAGAAGACAATCTCTGATTAATTACCTTTAAAATGGGAGACATAAATACAGACAGTCCTGTCAGGATGAACACAAACACACCAGTGACCCTCTGCTCTCTGCAAAAAAAAATAAAGAGGGGGAAAAATAGTTATGCTAACAAAACTCAAATGACTGTTTCATGATTTGGACATATTTTACCTCTTTTACAAACAATGACAAAGTCCCAGAAAAGCTTGAATAATGGGGCTGATTATTTGAGGATGTCAATGATTCCCCAAATCTCATTCAGCTTGGCCAAAGCCAAGACAACCCAACAACACTTGTAGGAGATTCAGAGTTGGTGTAGATGTTTCATTGTCTTGCAAGACAAGAGTTTGTTAGTTCAGCTTACAGCTGACACATCGGGAGGTCGTGGAGAACTTCACCACACAAAAACAAAAAACTCTAAAAACAGGAAGAAAATCAAACAGGAAGATGGTAAAGTACCTTTACCATCTGTTAATGAACACAAAAGGCAAAACCGACTCATGTACAAAAACACAATGATTTAAAACAGCCAATTATGCAGCTTAATTGGAGTACATAGACACTACAATAAATTGCTTGTCTTCTCTAAAAGTTAATGAAAGAGATCAATGTAATATTTATTTAATTTTGTGGAGGTGGTGTAAACTTCTGAGAGGCGGTAATAAATAATATTTCACCAGTCAGGATTAACAATCCAACAGTAATCTACTTTGTAAATGTTTTTGAAGTTTGTCTTAATGACCCAAATGACTTTATTGCAGTTTAGTTAATTACCTCTAACAAGATTTCAAAACTACTGAACACATTTTTGTGAGATTTGCCAGAGAGTGGGCCAAAGAAGACCTGATTTGTTTTTGGTGCAGACAGTGCAAAGGTTTGGTCATTTATAGGAAAGGCAAGTTTATTTGTATAGCACATTTCAACAGCAAGTCAGTTTAAAGTGTTTTACATAAAACATAAAAGGCACATAAGGCAAAAATAAAAGATCATTTAAATATAGCTAAATAGAAAATAAAAATAAGATAAATCAGGGGACTAAATATATAGCAGTTCATGTTTTATTTCCTTTTCCTGGATTGCTTGGTTCAAACCTAACCCTTGAATATAAACCCCACAGGTTTCTGCCTGAAAAGAAATATGTCCACCATTTAAATGTTTTTGCAAAACAGTTTTCACCAATCCCTCTACAGTTTTATTCTAACTGATTCTAGTCTAATTTAGTGCATGAAATTAGGGTTGTAGCAAGGTTTTTTTTTGTTTGTTTTGTTTTTCACATGTTTTTCGATGTCTGTCGTCATATTTTATGATGTCATCACCCCCCAAAAAAATCCTCAAACAAAATCCTCAATTTGAATAAAGCAACTGATCAGCTTGAAAGACTTTTTATTAAATCACTTTTCTTGAAAAATGAATATAACTCATCAGTCAACATAAAATACATGTAGGCAGCAGGCTAATCCCAAAATCTGAAAGTCCGGTGCACGAGTTCAGTGTGACCGACACTCATTGGTGCAAAAGGACAGGGTCTGTAACCTAGGCAACAATGTCAGAAACAGCTGGAGCCGAAATAGATTTGTTATTGTAGCTAAATTTGGACTTTTGGACAACACTCTGGAGTTATTGGAAATGTTTGGATCACATGAGTCGTAAACAATCCTACGTAGCCACCACTGGTATCTAATTCTACAAATAGTATAATACTAATAATATTAGTGTAGCGTAATCTTTATCGGCAACTGTGCAGAAATACCATGTTTAAACAGAATAAATGAAAGAAAAGTTGTTGAATGTAGATTTAGAATTTGAAGGTTGAAGTTATGAATAAAGCTTTGAACTATTCGGTACAGCCCTACATTAAATATTTGGATATATATAGTATATTTGGAGTCCCGAAGGTTATCCGTGTTAATGACATGCTGTACTGCTTTCTATTAGCACTGGTTGCCAAATGAAACTGTCCTCATTGCAAGATGACAGGTGCACACAACTTCCCAGTGTTTCAGTAAAGTTTGTTGGCATCTGTCCTATAGATGGTGCTACAGCAACAGGGTAAATGTTATTTACTATGAATCAGTTCATCTTTACATTTTATCCTCATAAATATTATTGTCTGCCATTATGTGCACTTTGATGTTGATGCAGATGAAAAATAAATAAATAAAACACTCTCCAACTTATTGTACTGTATCTTACCTCACACCCAGAAACTTCGGCTGCTCTCCGGGAGCCGATGTTTCGGTTTCCATCTTCAGACTGTCGATGTGCGCAATGGAGATAACGGTGGCAGCCACGTACCATGGCAGACCCATGAAGGAGCAAATCACCATCAGAACGGCCACCCAGAACAGATCCAGATGGTAACCTGCTCCTTTCTGTTTCAGACAACAAACTCAAGGTTAAAGGTCATGTATGTGCATGCTCAAGCATAGACAGTATGCAGAGCCCAGCTGCAGACACAGGGAAACCTAAAACCAGAAAATAGCTCTTGTAGGGTTTGATCATATATTATGTTGAGTAATACAGTAGCAGAATAGAACTAAAGTGCTCTGAAATTATTCTGCAGTTATCTTTAAAGGGACAAGTCACACCGCAGAAACTTCAGCAGTGGCCCTGAACATCTCAAGTAGTTGCTTTTTGAACTGAACTGTGTTCAGTCACTGCCATGAAACATCTCTCACTCCCATGAGAAGAATGACAACAATATTTAACTGCAGTGTGAAGGTAGCCAGTGTCCTGTACAAACTGAAGCTTGTTGTGGGAAACGCATGGAAATCCTCACTTCACATAAAGCAAGTAAGACAAACAGAAAGAAAAGGAAAGAAACAAAAGGCCTCACTGTTTACACTGCAATGATAATTTAAACACAATGCATTCTATAATATGAAAAATACAGATTTCGTTGCAAAATCTTGAACCTTTGGTTATATTCTGACTGTATATCAGAACATGACCTGTATTATTGAAGTGACTCCCAACCCACCACTGCCTCTCACTCATACAGTACATCAACCCTGTGAACTCTGTAAATATTAAAACAACAACGACATCTTGCATTTTGAAGACTTATATAACCTGGGTGACAAATGAACCTGCTTAGAATACATATTTTATCGCTGTAGTTTCTTCTCTACCTTCAGCTTGTGCTCCTTCCTGTTGACAATCACAGCAGTAATCTGCTGGTCCATGAAGACCAGTATGGTGACCAGCAGGGCAGGAAGGGCCGACACCAGGTAAACCCACCAGGGGTTTCCTCCGAACGGGGGAACAAACCAGCCCCGGTTTGGACTTGTTGGCTGTGAGGGAGGAAGACAGAAGCTCCAACATGTCAGTCAACTAGATAAAGTGGCATTGACAGAAACTGTTATGGAAATATGATGTTTGCTTTTGACATGTAGACAGGAGGAGCCGGGGATTAAACCAACAACCCTACATTTTATTGGCATTCCTTCTTCCACCTAAGCTAGGGTTGTAGCTTCCTGCCTTTAAAACCACTGGTTTCAGTTTGTTTCCCTATGGTATGGATACTCCAGTGATTAAAATGTAAACCACCACAACCAACAGTTTTTGTCTAAATTGCGTTATTGTCACATGGTACTGTAAATGTAAGATTGGTTTTTGGATTATAACCTTTTGACAAAGTCTAGTGGAATCTTAATATGTTTTATGATGTTTTCTAAAGCAATACACCTAAACAAAATGCACTTGAATTGTGCGCTGGGCATGAGCACTTAGGAGGCAGGGAGGGAGGAACTCACCTTGAATTCGGATGGCACAATGAGTTTTGGAGTGTCAACTCCTACAAGCATATCAACTCCACAGAAGATGAAGATGGCCAGGATGATGGCAAAGTCACTGATGAGCTTCCTCACCTGGGTGAATGTTAACACAAACATTTGAACACCTACCGTCATTTCCTTGATGGATGACCAGTTGGATTAAATTAGCAAAGTGTGGCTGACGGTGACTCACTGTGGTGGGGAAGAAGGGGCTGGTCTTGAACTTCTTCAGACACATGGAGCAGGTGTAAGTGCCGAAGAACAGAATGAAGGACATGAGGGTGATGTCTGGGACAAACTCACAGGCCTTCCCCACCAGCTCTCCTTTGTACTTTAAGCACTCGGTCTTTGTGAGGGACGACCATGTGGCGTTCATTGGCTGCAGAGACAAAACAATGAGCATAATGTTTATATAGAAACAGTTATTCATGCAAATTAGTGTCCCACTAAAGCTGTGACCAATCTGAAAGAAGGGTAAAGTAAAGTACTGAAATGTGACAACTCTTGTAACTGTAAACAATTTCTGAAAATGGGCTCGTTACTCTTGTCCTAACAGCAGAGGAACGCAGCCTATTTGCTATTACAGTGTTACCCAACCAGGGGTACTTCTGCAGTTGGTGGATGAAAAGATTGCGAAGTAGAACATAAATTACTATTTGATTAAAACAATATATCCACATATTAAGGCTGTAGCGTGTAGCACTGCTGAACCTGAACACCACTCTAACTGTTGCAATAATGCGTGAAAGCAAAAATCCTAACAGGTAGCTAAAAGTAATGACTAAACAGTTCAAATGATTAGAGCTGCAACAATTTACTGATTAATTGTCAACTATTAAATTCATCACCAACAATTTTTAATTTTCAGTTTGAGGAATTCTTTATGGAAAAAAGTCAAAATTCTCTAAATCCAGCTTTTTAAATGTGACTATTTTCTGGTTTCTTTACTCATCTATCACAGTACACTCCCAAATAGCTTTGGGTTGTGGACAAAAAAAGACATTTGAGGACGTCATCTTGGGCTTTGGGAAACAAGGTTCAACATTTTTCACCATTTTCAGCCATGTTTCAGACCAAACAATCAATTAATCGTGAAATAATCAACAATAAAAATAATTGTTTGTGGCAGCCACACAAATGAAAAGCCAAAAGTTTTGGTTCAATGGTTGGAACATCAGCTTCGTATGGTAGTAGTCTTCCTGACCAAACCAACCTTAACATTGACACTTAAATTGCATATAAAAAATATTGTAACAGAAACCAATTAATCAATTTAATCTTCTGAAGCACCTAACAAAACAACACGGTTCTACAAAGCTGATCACAAAACACCCCGGGGAGGAGCCTCAAACGGCACAGTGTGGGACAGTTATCCTGTCCCACACTGTGCAACAGCAACCCTAAAATAATGTAGCTGTGCTGTATTAGTAAGAGAATTGAAGCAGATATTTAAGACAATATAACACAAACGTTACTTTCCCAAATAACTAATTATTTATACCGCAGTAATTGGTAAAATAATTCACTTACTTTTAAAAGAAGAAACAACCAGTGACTAACTACTTTTCAGTAACTTGCACAACGCTGCAGACTTTCAGTGTTTTGGAGTAAAGAGAGATAAAGGCAAGTCCACCGAGCGTGTCACAGTAACCTTAAATTGGAAACAATGTGCTTATCAGACTGCTCTACTTTCCTTGCAACATTTCCTTGTAACACTGTCATCTTGAGTTTTTTCTTCATCTCGCAATTTGTGGTTGATATGCTGGTAAGTATTTTCAAGATTGTCAGACCAAAGTCCTTCAGTTTGAACACAGCTTGAAATAAATCAGGGAAAAACAGACAGCACACTACAGTATATTAGAGCTACTGTATAGTTCAGATAGCATACAGTAGCATAGATGACATCTTACATACACTATCACTACGGATGATTTGGCATTCAGAACAATATCAATAGAAAGGTAATTATAATATTGTCAATCTATTTTTTCCACCACAGACAGCAATAAAAACTGGAAAACTTACCAGATCAGTGTTGTTCCAGTACCAGACTGAAGTACCTTCTAATGGGTCACCGATGATATCTGTACTGTTCTCTGCAAAAACAAAAATCCTCTCAGCAAAAGTCTTTACCACAGCACATTACACAGTGCTTCCTCAATAAGCTTTATAAATATCAATGAATGAAGTTTTAAACAACACTATGTCTAAAACCACAATATACTGTATTACCCCCAACCAGCTATAATAGAAGAGAAACAAAACTGTTGAATGGATGGGGTGAAAATCAAAGAGTTTCTTTTGTAGCTGCCAGTTTATGGCTCAGCTCTTTGTTGACACATTAGGCAGACATTTTATTAATATAAGTTGTATTGTTGTAAGCTGTTCACGTTGCTTACTTGGCATATATCATATATCAAATATATCATCTGAAATAACATGATTACAGTTATGTAGCTTAGCATGTTAGCTAATCTCAGTACAACTGATGTCTGTAGCAAATTTCATGACAATCCAGTTGTTGTCAAGAGATTTCACTCAGCGGGTAACACAACGACTGGGAACCACACTGTCACACCCCCCCCCCCCGTCCAGCTGGGAACCTTTGTTGCATCTCAGTCTCTCCCTTGTTTCCAGTCGACTGTTGCTGTCTAAACAAAGCATAAAATGGCCTCAAAAAAAGAGTTTAAAAGAAATTTCAGTGTTGTGCCAAACCGCTAGCTTGCAACCAGTCAGAAGTTTCCCTGACTGACTGTCTGTGTTACACCAGCCTGTTTTGATGATGTGTCAGCTGCTCACTCATTAAAAGTAAGCATCTGTTGTTTCCCCTTTCCTGGTATGCACTGTAGGCCTACTCTATTTGGAGCGGCATGGGGAATTACATATTTCTATGTGTGTGTGTGTGTGTGTCAGAGAGAGAGATTTTTGAAAGCAGTAGGGGATGACCAGTAATTCAGGGCTGCCCCCCTCTTCATCTCCCGTCCTCCATCAGAAAAAAATAAAGAGGCATGCTGTGTTGTATTAAAGTCTGATGAGAACAGCGCTTGTTCACTTTTTTATATGGGGAAAAAAAAAGCTTTTTCGTTTATTGTAACCATAACAACACAGAAATATCTGGCCATTTATGCCAAAACAAAACAGAAACTAAAACTCAGCAGCCCACAAAGCTGCAATTACCCCTTACAACCAAACAAGCTAAAGTGAGTATTTATGCCATCCATCTAACCACATGTTACATGAAAAAAAAAACCCTCCCTTTAACCCCTCTCATCAAATTAAACTCAGTGTTTCTCTCCAACAGTCTAAACAGTGATTTACAAAATACTCCCTCCTTGAATTGTGCCTGCAACTTTGAAATGATGAAAATCCACTTTCACTGCGACTTTAATGCTCAATCTAGAGTAAACCTTCATAGTATTTTCTCTTACTGTGTTTACTATTATGCACCAAAATACCAAGGTAAATTCTTCATATTAGAAAACCTACCTTGCAATAACTCTGATTCGAATGTAAAAACTGAAAATTTCTCATCAACAGGATGTCAAAACCTGCAACAGCTAATTGGTTAATCAACAGTGATGTGTCTTATACATGGTCTTATATGGATTCATGGGTAAAACACACCTGCTCATTCAGTGTCTGGATACCAATGTGAGTTAAACGCCTCAAAGTTAAGCAACAGCTCACCTAGAACAGCAGGAGCCATACAGAGGCAGTCGTATTGTGTGACATATTCCATCTTAAATTCGCTGTTGATGGGATAGTGGTGAGCTAATTTGAGCATCTTCTTGAAGGCATCATAGATGAAGATGAAGCTGATGAGACAGGAGAAGCCCTCCTCAGTGAACCGGGTGAAGTACTGCACCAAGAAGCTGGCATCAGTGGCCACGAGCACCAGGCAGAAGAACGCCGACCACAGGCCAATCCACAGGCGAAACTCCAGGTAGTCAAAGCCATTCTCTCTGTATGAAAAACAACAAATATTCAAAAATAGTCAGATCTTTTATACAACTACGAGTATTAGGGCCACTGTTAGAAAGATATTTGAGAACACAGTTATTTTAAGACAAAACATTATGAGAATAAAGCTGTAATACTTTGAGAAAAAGGTATAATATTTCAATTAAGTCATATAATTAAATCTGCATCTCACACGTGAAAGCTAACTGACTGGTCTCACCTGAGTATTAAAGGTACAATGTGTAAAATTTGCCCAGAGTTTTTTTATAAGTTGGGCTTTTGTTATAAATAACTAACATTATCAACATAATGTGAAGATGTATCGGTTCTGACTTTATGTCAATGACATCAACTTTAAAGAAAGTGGAATGCGGGACTTTTACATATAAATGAACATCCGTTACAATTAAGTCCTCGCAAGAAAAGTTCCCACAACGCTGATAAACCACCAGGTAAATCTCTGTATTTCGCAGTATACTGGAGTTTTTCAATATGTGTCTGTGAAGACATACCAACAATGGAGCACCGGTAATGAAGCATTTTATGTCAACCGGCAATGTTTGCCAGAGCTGAAGGGGGAGCAACCGTAGTGACAGAGTAGTCTATAGCAACTAGGAGTACGGCTGAGCCTAAAGGCTCGTGCAGATTACACGACTTTCAGCGTCGGCCGATGGCCGTGCTGTTAACACTACACAACTTGCCGTCTTGTGACGGGAGTCTTGAAGTCGTTGTGGCGTTCACACTACATGACTGATCGGTGACAGGGGGTCACACACTAAATGAGCTGACAAGGACTCTGTCACCCAACGCAGGTCTCCAAACCACGTTTTGTCAAGAAAACACATGTGAAATGTGAAACGAGAAGTGATGCGACCTATACATGAAACAGCTGATTTTGTCATTATAAAGTTCAAGTTTATTTATATAGCACATTTAAAAACAACACTAGTTGACCAAAGTGCTTTCCACAATAGACAACAAATATACATGACAACAAGAGTAGAAAAAGTAAAAAATAAAATAAATGTCACTACTCAACTCTGTTTGAAGGCCACTGAATAAAGATACATCTTTAGCAAGGATTTGAAAGTGTCAGGAGTCGGGGCATTTCTTATTTCAACAGTTAAAGTGTTCCAAAGATTAGGAGCAGCTACTGAGAAGGCACCTTTAGTTTTTAACCTGGATCTGGGGACATCGAGGAGCCTCTGATTGGATGACCTCAGTGCTTTGACTGGAGTGTGTATATGTAAAAGTTCTGATAAATAAGAAGGTGCCAACCCATTTAAAATTTTAAAGACAAGCAATAAAATCTTAAAATCAATCCTAAAGCATAGAATCAATAAAGATAGAAATTATAAAGACAAAGAATATGGGTTAAAGAATGGATTATTTTACAGGTAGCAGGGATTGTCTGAGCTACAGAGAGAGCTGCAGGTGAATAAAAAGTGTTTTGCAGTGAAAAAGCAGCTGCCTGCTCTCGTTGGCTGGATGTGAATGTCGAGTCGGCCGACTCTTCCAGATATTTGGCATGCTAGATATCTGGCAGACGTCGGCGATGTGGCAGTGATGTGTCTGGGAGCCGTTTTGCTGCGTCGTTGTGTAGTTCACACATAACGACTGGCGACCACCGATCGCTGATTTACTCCTGATCACAGCCTCGCCGAGCAGCAAATCGGGCTAAAAGTTGTGTAGAATAACTATTAGTGTAGCAGCGCTCTCCTCAAATTGGAGAGCACTAGACAAGAGAAGGGACTGAGGGCAGACATGGATGTCATGTTACTGCTTTTGGAATGAATGTTTGTCTTTTAACTGTGGACATTTCGCTGTATTTTTGTAACTATTTCTGAACACGAGCCTGGGGCAGGCTCACCAGTAGGCATATATCATAAGCCCCACAGGTTTCAAATATAATCGACATTATTCTCAAAATTACAGATTTCATTTTGTAAGTGGCCCTGATGCTCTGCAGCAGCATGACTCGCATTAAACAGGTTGTATTATGCTCATTTTCAGGTTCAAAATCCACCATATTTTTTTGTCATACTGCACATTGCTGCAGTTCCTCTTTTCACCCTATGTTAAAGGCTTCGCTTTAGCTATGGAGTGATGCATCTCACCTCTACATGATCTTTGTTGGGAGTTGCACATGCACAGTTCCTAGTTAAGGACTACTAGCCAATCAGAAGCAGAGAAGGGCAGGTCAGCCAAAAGACGGTAAACAGCTTCGATTCAGCTGTAAGCTACATGTTTCCGACCAGGTTGGCAATTTGGACTGGATCAAGAGTTTCAGAGTGGTGAGTTATTAATCTGTAACATCCATAAAGTTTTAACTGAGCTCTGTCTCTACATCACAGTAACAACTTTATGTCCATTGACTGCCTGGAGGGTAGCAAGTGTTTGGAAGGGAGAGGAGAGGTATGTGCTGCAGCTCTGTGTTTTCCCACTGGTGTTTTTAAGGGCGTGCCGGACTAGTCGCTCAGCGAGCATTATGACACGTATTTTCATTGTGACGTCACAAGAAAGGGAAGTAAAGGCTGGGAACTCCCTTAGGACTGGACTTTGGGCTTTTTCACTTTGCAAACCTATTACATGCACAGAAAAGATATATAACTCAATAAAGGAGAGGGGGAAAGCCAAAAACCATAATACCACCTCTTTAAAAATGATTTGGTGTCAACATGATTGTTTCATGGCACAGATTTAGCATGGAGATAAAGTACTTTTCAAGCCATAAATCATCTGTGATTAGTAACTGGGCCTCTGGCAATCTGAGAAAATGCTAAATGTACCTGCTGAAATTGAAGAGCAGCCGTTCAAACACCAGAACAGGACCAGTGCTGCTGAGGATGGTGAGAGGCTGACCAGCCAGCAGACAGAAAACCCCACCGGTGATTGCTGTGCCCAGAAAACTCTCCAACACGCCCTGCACCCATGGAGGGGGACAGTTAGGAAGCCATTCAGAACATAATTACAAACTATTCAGAGGTTCAAATCTCAGTCTGACCTGCATGTTTTCTGTAGCATCCCCCAGCAGACCACCGAAGGTGATGGCGTTCGTCACAGTTCCCAGGTAAATAAACAAAATGGTCGACAAGACCTGAATGTGAAATCCATCGGTGAAGTCACTGACAAAGAAAGGCGCTTTTCTTTTGATGTCGAGTAAGAGACCCCCACAAAACCTGAAAACAGAGAAATAAATGGTGTGTGTACTAAGCAACACCATGCATTTACAGTATTTGTATGCAGACCAGGACAACTACAATACATGACTCATGTTTAGTTTACAAAGCATAACACTTAACACTCATTATAACAATGAATCATTAGCATGGTGAGGGCAAGATATGAGACAAAATCCTGTGTAATCAGACACATAGTCCTTTGGCATTTTTTTTACAATTTTCTCTGGATATCTGTGAGCCATGCTGCACTTCAGTTTAAAAATAGAATGAACTGTTTAGCTGCTGAGTGTTTAAATGCCAATATTTGCACTACAAGTTGTACAATCTTGTCAAACAATGTATTTCTTTCAGGCACACTCTACAATGGCCATTAACTATTCCATTTTTTACAGTGTTGGAAAGGTAGTGAAATGCTCTGTGTCCAGTTTTAGGTTAGTGAGTACATTAATATTCATTCTCATATAAAAACTATTAATTTGAAAAATATTTGGTTTTGTTTATGGTTTCATACCTTCCAGTCTTCTTCAGCTCGTCACCTACAGCGTGCCCCCCTCCTCCGTGACCTCCATCATGAGGCATATCTCCGTTCATCTGCGATTCCCCTCCTGCATACATGTTTTTCCTAAAAGACACACAGTTTTGTTCAGGCTGGGAGGCTCTTTACCTCTACTTAACAGTTAAAAATAGTTATGTGCTGCAGGTAATGTATTTTAAAACTCAAATATGTACTGATGTTGACACAGCCGGCAGTTTTTTTTTAGCATTTAAGCATTTAAAGCTCGTCAACATGTTGTCTTGGCCTCTTCTTATGTTGCCAAACAGATAATGTTGATAGGCATTACGTTATTAATTAGTTTGATTGATCAGTGCTCACATAACGTGCAGAAACGTTTCTGCAGCTTTAAATAAAACCCACTGCTGCTCTTTCATAATTGAACAATGTGCTGCACTTGAGTGATTAAGTGATTTTGCAACTATTGCACTTCTTTAACATAATGTAGTCACTGCACACACAGCATTCAGAACAGGTGCAGCTTCTTAGATGTTTAATGCAAGATAGTCTTGTACTCTTACTTTCCCAGTTTTCAGAAATGTCTTTTAAATGTTTGAAAGGCAGTGCAATGTGTGCCACAACGTTGCTCTTAAATCTCTTTCATTGATTATTTTTGTTTATATTGTTAAATCCCAGTACAGAGACTATAGTCTTTGTTTTTTTTTACAATTTTATTCAAGTGAGAGGCTTGACACTGGTTGTAATAAGACTCTTGTTATACATATATGAGGTGCCAGAATGAAACTAGAATTTGTGTCAGCTAAAGCATTCATGTCTTTTTGCCTTTTTCCTCTGTGTGTGCGGAAGTGGGTTTCATAAATAACCAGCAGACTAATATGCAGAGTGAGGTCCCTGTAGAATCAGTGAACATTTGTGGTTTCAGATTAGACTGGGCTACTGTTCAGGCTGATAATCCTCTAAAATGATCTAAAAGTGATTTGATGTGCCAATTATAAGTAGACAATCCACAGAAAGTGAATATGTGAGTAAGTTTATCGTGTTCGTCCCTGATATAAAATCAACACGAGGAGCCAGGTGGAGGGGAAACACAGTATGCAGACACAAACCCAAAGTACATTTCTTGTTGACTCAGCAGAACCAAAGAAGCATCAGTAAGCACACAGTAGAAAGATGGACTTCATATTTATCCATGTTTATAGACCTTTTGTCAGAGGACGGGAGGGATTTCGGGGGCTCTATCCTGATGGCTGGGTCCCACTCTCCAGGAGGAAGCACGATCACCTCATCCAGGAACTCGTCGATGCCGGCCAGCAGATCTTGTCTGTCCTTGGCCTTATACGCAATGTCATGAAAAACCTGAACACAGACGGAGAGGGAAGAGGCATTCAAGTGTGAAAGAGACCTGTCAAAATATGCTGTGTCACCAGGCAGCGAGCACTAATCTCATATATGAGGATTAATAATGGGGAAGAGAGTGAGATCCTACACACACAAGACATCACAAACACTGCACAATATTCAGGTCTAAATGCAGCAATGAAGAAATGTAGATCAGGGCCCGTATTTATCAAGCTTCTCAGAATTACTCATAAGAACACTGAAAAGGACTGATTTAAGAATAAAAAAATTCTTGGCTCAAAGCTGTGCTTAAAAGTTAGTTATCAAGCACCATAGTCCTAATTTGAGTGAAGTGTAGGACTAAATCTTAAGTGTCAGTCTTAGTGCTGATTTACGACACTTTGCTGTGCCACAAACAGGATTTTGGATGACGATGTAGCCAACGACCAATCACTGAAGAGATTCTCAGATAAATTCACAGTGAATGGTGAAATTCCTGAGAGGAGTTTATATTCAACTCATGTTTAACAATAAAGAATTTTCAAGAGAATAGTACATTATGATATAGGCCTACACATTAATAAATGAAAGATAAAAAAGGTTTATCTTTATATGAGCGCCATCAAATGCGCCTACTAATCCTGTATTGCCGGCTTTTTGCTTGAACTGTTTGCTTCTGTTGGATTACGGGGGTGTTGTTGGGTAGTCAATGAAACGCGTGACAGTGTGTGGAGCTGTAGCCTAAGTGCTATAATTGTTTCCATGACTATTCGGCTTATTGATGGTTGTTATGGCCACAATCATCAGCATTGCTGCGTTTGTCCTGTGACAAATATACGAAGCGTCATCTCCACCTTCAGTTTAACTGAAAACGCATTACTGCGTAAAGTCAGTGGTGAGATGACGTCCCTCACCAACTCGCTGACAAAGTTTATGCCTGTGCTGTCGACCCCGTCTTATTAACTGCGCGTAGTCAAATAATTCAGAAACATTCTTCCTCTTCTGAAAGATTTGCGCGTGTCTCTGTCTCCACAGTGCCGTCACAAGCCCCTACTGGCAGCTCCTAACCACTTGAGAGACCTCTCGAGCTGTCTTAAATAACTGAGAGTGTAAGAGTGATTCTTAGCTTTGAGAAATTTTATAACTTGCTTTATTCTTAAGTTTAAAAGTAGGAGTAAATTTCATGAATTCTCAGCACTTAAGACTAAAATGGCACTTTGAGAAGCTTGATAAATACTGGCCCTGGTCATCCTAAAACCTCTGGATTTCATCAATAAAATATGAATGCAATGCAGCATCAGTTCCCACACTGTAAAGATGTGACTTTACAGAGTTTATGAATAGCCTACAGCAGTGATTTCCAACCAGGACTGCTGGTACCTCAGGGGGTACTTCTGCCTGGGGGTACATGCCTAGTCAGTACCTTGCTCAGAAACTGTTCAATGATCTTTGTAAACAAAGTTACGAAAAAGCTAATCAAACAGGTATAGGCAGCTCAAACTTAGACATACTTTAAGAAACTGATTGTCAGCCTACACAGGATGGACAAAATTACATGAAAACATAATCCAATTGAATACAACACCATAAACTACGGCCTAAATGATTAGCATAGAGATGAATCACAGCGTCAGCAAAAATGTGTGCGCCAGAGTTTCATATTAAAATATCACATGGGTGATGTGTGTTAACGGCAGTCCAACCTCATCTGACATCAGCGTGGCGATCGCTCGTCCAATCTCATGATATGACTTGGCTTTGCCTTTGGGTCCAAGCAAGATGAATAAAAATCTGCAATTGGAACAAAATCATTTGTATTAGTAACATTGTTTATATGTACTTGTGCTGTAACAGTTAAACTTCTGAATGAAAATAAAACAATATTACCATAACTGTCCTAAAATTCAGGTCAACGTTCAGTTTTTATTGTTAGCACCCATTTTATATTTACGTCTTTACATTATCCAACAGTGCAAAATCTCATAAGAAATTATTCACATCTTTCTCAGATGAGGACATATTCACTCCAAGGACATGTTGTCATTCTGTTTTGACTGCAGGAAGGCTGCTGCATATCCATTGAAATACCTCACAAGTATTTTGCAAGCTATATTATACCAAAGAGTGTTTATTATGGCCATAATGATGATGCATTATTTACATCACCATGGCGGAGATAATCTAAGACATTTTTACTAGTTCACTGAAAAGTTTCCTCCAAGAGCTACAGAAAATTAAATTGCTTTATGGCTCCTTGGTTACAACAACACAACAGAACCCAGTTCAGTGTCGCTCCTGTAGCTTTATGAGGCGGGTGGGCACAATAAAAGAAACACCTTTACAAACTAATCCTCACTTTTATAAAAGCTCAGCAATAAATATTGCATTTGTGAAGCTCAGAGTGTCACTTGTTGATCTAGCTGTAACTGAAAGTTTGAGTCTTTAAATTACAGGGGTGAATTAGATTTCTTTATAATTTAAGGTGAACACAGGGAAAAACATACTACTACATATGCCTGAAAATATTTAGCAATTTTATGGTTTGCAGTTTGTATATTTTCTTCCTATATAATGTAAAGTCATTGTTATTAAGCCTAAAAATATATATGCATGGCAGCCTGAGTTGCACCTGGACAACCACAGCAGTCATCTTCATAGATATTCTGGTCTGACGCACCTTCCTACGTTAAACATTAGCTCCTATTTATAAATTCAGACATGAATGTCAGCCACCTTGTGGGAACTGGAACCTCTGTTAAGGCTCCGAGCATCACAGCTTGCTGCAGACGAACGAACGCCACAAACGGAGCGTCCAGGAAGTCCACCTCCCCCACCAGCACATTGGAGGCCTCGGCGTCTCTCGGCAACTTCTTCATGAACTTGTTCCTCAGCTAAAAGTACAAAAGAGAAGAACAGGAGGAGACATTAAATGTTATGTTCACACCAGCAAGCCACCCAACACAGCGCAAACAGAATTAAACGACCTCCATCAACCAGGACAATCCTAGTCAGCTTAAATACCAAAGGAACAAGTAGTAACATGAGGTCTGTCTTTCTTTGTCATGGCGGTGGTGAGATGTGTGAGGACGGAGGTCAGACACCTGCTGAGCTCCACAGGTTCAACATTTAGTAGAGTGAGCTAAAAGTGTAAGTATGAATCAAAAGAACTAAGATGTAGAGTTGAATCTAAGACTAATAACAGGAAGCTACTGTTTTACCTACAGTCTCTGATTCCACGGAGATCAGGGTTAAAGGAACATACTCACGTTTTTACATTTTTTAGCCTCTGAACTACAAGTTATTGTTTGAGCCTTTTTTTTAGATCCGTTTCTGTTCTTGGTGTGGAAATCAACTTGAAAATTTCTGACCCTGCTGTGACAGGTAATCCATCACATAGAAAAATCATCATTAATGGAGCTCATGGGGAATTCTGAAGATGCTATTATACAATGATTTCTCTGTGTGCAGAGGGGTGTGTAAACGCAGAAGTTAGAACGCTATTTGTGCTCCACATAATTGAGGATTATGTGGCGCATAAAGTGCTCTTTGTACTTGTGTTTGCGATAAGAAATGGACTGAGACGAGAGAAGCTCAAGAGAAATTTGATGCCGAAATAAGCAATAAAATTACTCTGAACTGATTTGCATAAAAAGAACTTGTGAGTCAATGAGGGTAACATATTTTCTGTAGTGCCTTTATAGCATTTTTTGGGTATTTTCTTATCTATTCTTAGTATAATCTGTTGGATTGGTACTGTGTATCAGTATGTCCTTCTGACACTGTTACTACACTTAATGTCAGAGATTTAAATTGAAATTCAAACTCCTGAGTACAAACTGCTGATTGGTAACTGATGTTACAGGATTTGTTTAATTGTTACATTCTGTAATAAAAAGATTTTTTAGCTACCAAGTCATGGCAATTCACACACTTCCTCTTCCTCTCCACTTCCTCACACAAAACCTATTTCACTTTTGACGATTATCAATCGTATCTGCTTCATAAGATGTTCCCTATGATAAGATAGTGGCATGCTAATGAACAGGTGGAGATAATTAATAAATAAAACTTCAAAAACAACTAATCATAAACCTATAGATAAGACTACTGTCATGGAAAACTACTGCGTAATATATTAACTTAAAAAAAGCAGAGAGCAGGCAGGCAACATTTATTAAGACACAGCCAGTGACAATAGGACCTCTGTGCCCTGGAGGATACTCTTTATACTTTATACTTTATACTATTTATACTATACTCTTCACATGAAACACTTAAAGTTGAAGTTTCAGTGCAGTGTTTTGAATGGATTGATTAATTAACCCCAAACTAAAAAGTATACTGACAATGTTCTTCCATTACACAAGACTGTTTCAGAATCAAAATGGTTTAAAATAAACGTTCACCACTAAATCCCTAAATACAGTCCATCCACAGCAACTACAGCAACATAACACCAAAAACATAACAATCCTCCACTGTTTGCTGAATTTCTAAATAAAACATCTCAAAGCATTCAAAACATTCCTTAAATAGATGTACTGTCTGCACAAACTGGTGTTTTTTTTTGTTAATAAGTAAATAAAAGTAAATAAAAGTTCTTATGATACTGTATTTCACCACATAAATAAACTAACTGTTCCCGGAAAATCATCCTCACCTTCTCAACGTAAAATTTGTTTCTGTAAAATAACAATAACAAACATGAATGCCTTACAGTAAATATGGTGGAATGGTGGAAGACAACTAGAACGACCACCAGGGTAAACATTTCCAAAGTTGATTGATTTTTATGCTTTCAAATTAAGGAGAAGACGCACTTTCTAACCTATTCAGAAATCCTCCAGATAATGTGAAATACATGTTGTCATCGAGCTGAAGCAAAGCTGTCTGAAAAGTTGACATTTTCCAGTTTTACTTCAGTTTTGACTTTATCGTCACTGTTGTTTCTGTTGCTTTGTATGTCAGGTTCCTTCTGTATTGATACGGTATTTTTGTTACGTGATTTTTGAAATGTGACATTTTGATTTCAGCTGTTAATGAAGGGGCTACATTAAGGAAGATTTTTTTAACATGAAGGCAAGAAAATAATCATCACCTGTCTAAAGAACAGTCTGATAAGTTTCAAGATACCAAACTCCGTATCGGATGATGTTAAATGCTGCTCTAAAATCATCTGTGCCAGGATTTAAATTGGATTAGATCATAAACAATGCTGACTTGTCCCCCAATCAGTGTGGCACTGCTAGTACTACACATACTGTATACATAGATTAAAATAAATAGTCTGGGAGCAACTTCGACATTCTAGATTAATTCAGTGACTAAAATAAGATCAGATAAGAATTCAATTGTAAATAAAGATAATTCACTTAATTACTTATCCTCTTTGATATCAACATTTAACATTTAAAAACTTTTAAAAAACAGCACGTATAGGAAGTTAAAAAGAACAAAAGACTGGTTGTCTGTCTATAACTTGTCATCATGCCCGCTCTACTGGCAGGATCGCCGCCATCAACCTCTGGGGACTGAAGTGCCCTAAACTTGTGACCTCCAAGTGGTGAGTTCCAAACGGATCCAATCAGAGCTGTTGAGCCGTCTTGGCAACGGGTTTGTCTGTCAATGATTGAGTTGAGAGGTTAAACCTGCACAACTGTACCCTCTGGCCCAAGTCCGATCACTGCTAATCCACACCACGCTGCCCTCATGAACTACGTATACCTGAATCTGTTCCTACCCCATTTGTTTCTGAACAGGCATAACGCACAAACTTATTATTATCTCAGACATGTAATATACTCAGGTTTTTTGGGACATTGAGTACCTGAGATGTAAAACCTTGTAAAACCTTGTAAGATACTGAATGACATTCCCTTGTTCTTTTCAAGTTAAAACTGTAGTAGTGCTCAGTGCTGCCTCCTTCTTAAAGAGGTCAGTTTACCCAAATTTAAAAAAATACTTTTCTACTTCGCTCTAGTGGATATAGTTTTATTTAGCCAGGTTTGAACATATGTCAGAGACTTTTACTACCATCCCAACGCGTTGTCAGCAGTTTTCATAGGGACCATTTCTTTGGCAAAAAATAGTTCCCATGAAAACTGGTTGAAGTTGTACTGTGGATTACTGGACATTTTTTCTAGAAAGACATTGCTGTTGAATGTTTTAGAAATTATGTTTTCAATGCTCTCAGCACCACAAACTAAATTCCAGTCACTTCAATTGTGTAGGGGCAGAGGCAGAAATCTCAATGATGGACGTCTCAAATCTGCATGGTTTGCATGAGTACCAGCAGAGGTATGTGCTATGACATTTGTATGTGGTTAATCATTAGGATAATCTGACGCTTTAATTTTTAATTAAAATAATACACGTCTTACTGTAAAACAGAATGCTGGCCTTCTCGACAGTCCAACAATGCAGCGATGAGCCAAGGTTTTATCTATCGTTAAGCACCATGTTATCAGACATGTGGCCGGTGTGGAAATGATCACTGCATGTTGGCCCCCATAGGAAACTTCTGAATGTTAGTTATTGGCTGAGTGGGTATGGAAGAGCTTCAGTTGAGGACATGTGCTTCCTGTCCAGTTGTCTCTTTCCTACTCTGACCTAATTCCCTTCTCCCAGAGGCCTGGTCTGGGGTGAAACCATATGGCAAACAATGCCTGCTGTGAAATGTGGTAATCTAACTATTCCACTATCAGAATCAATGGAGCTTACGGCATGATGTAACCACTCTGCAAACGGACTACTTTGTGGTCATCTGCAGCAATTTGTATGTAACTCACTACAATAACAGATTTCTGCAAAAGAAAGATCTATCTGCTGCTAATATAATATTCAAAATTCATAAATCCACTCAGTTTGGATAAACCTTCCAATAACTGGGCCTTCGAGTCCAATTAAGTTTATACATCTTACATTTTCTTTGGCTGGAATGGCAAATATTGTAGGAGCTACAGTATTTTATCTGGTACACTTGCCATTTAATGAGGCATAAGAAGGATGTATAGTGTGAGCCTTACAAATACCAGAAGGCAAAGGAGAAGTAAACATGTTGCAAATGACATTTGATAAACACATTGAGAAAAAGATATTCTGATATCTCCTCCCTAGCGTATCGTCAAGTTGGAGTGGGAGTCGACTGGGAGAGTAAAACTTGTGCGTGTTTGGGTGTGCATTTTCCATTGTAACTTGATCATAATTATTTTTTTACTCTCTCTTTCTGTATTTTGTTATACAGGAGAATCTTAACCTAATCGCTGTCCTCACTGCAGCACCTTCCCGCTACTAAATCTCCACACTGACCTTTACATTTATTCAGATTTTCTATAGACTCTAAAAAAACTGCTAAGCTGAGTACAGACATGGCATAAGCAACTTAAATTTAGTTTTAAAGACTTGGCTGCAGCAGGCTCAGAGCAGCTGCAGCAGAGTGGGAAATGACAACAGCAGTTGGAACAATGCACTTTAGGGAGTGTTCTGAATCAGCAGCCACTGTCTGCTCTCACTGGCTTTTCCAGCTCAGCAGTGGATGGAGCTACATGAGGCTAACTATGTTAGCTTTGCAATCCCAGCTTGCGGTTCTGTCATTGTGGCTGAGCTGTAGTTGAAAGGCATACAGTACACTGTTAGATAAATGTTTGACACTTCTCACCTTTACTGCTCTTTTTCAGCACGACTGGACCAATTTGCCACTTTGTTTTTTACTTTCAGTTGGAAAAAACACACACCAGATATGCTGGAAATATGCTGGAAATGAGTAAAAAGCCGTGGCTGAATTATGCCTAATTTTGCATCTATAACACATAGTATTAACAAAAGCACTACTTGATTGTCACTGGTGAAGACAACTTAATTTAACTGAAACCTGGAGATTTTCAAGAGGCAGTGAGAGGTCAGATCAAATGATCTGATACATACAGTATCTGACCTGTGAGACTGTATGTAAGATATTAGTATTAAATCTTAGTTCAATGTGATTCAATTCAACTATTTACCCGTATTAATGAAAGCTTTTATATTCGATCTCTGTTTTCTATGTACAGTTATGCATTTTAAATTTCCAGTAGTGTGACACAGTCTGTCAAGCTTTTGCAAATCGTGAACTCTTGAAAGTCCAGCAGCATGACAAGGAAAAGTACACCATCTACAGACACTCATTGACTTCACTGTATATGACCACAGGTGTGATTGTCATGTTGACTCACCTGGTCTTTTTCTGGTTTGTCAGAAATGTCGTTCAGGCTGCTGGAGGTCAGGTTCTGGTGAGTTGTGGTGGGACTATCTGTTAAAAACACATTAACAGTTACACCAGCTTCACCTTCACCAGGATCTAAGTCTTGAATGGAAAGAGAGGATGAGACCCAAGAAAAGAGAGAGGCCCAGACAGTTTGCTCCGCATGCAGCGCCGAAAAGAATAAAAAGGCAACAGTGATTTTCATGCAAACAGTGGGACAAAGGCTATCATTTATTCAATAAAGGCCAGTGCACACCAGAGAACAAATTCCTCACTACTTTACAATTACTGTTCAAGCAAACGTTTACGTCAAGCAGAAAACATTTTTCACTGAGGGATAGTAGTTGGATCTACATACAGTCTGCTGAAAATCTTGACTCGGGAACGCTGATGCTGTTCTATTCAAAGTCAGAGGTCAGCCATTTACAGCTATTTCACATCAGTGTGAAGTACAGCCTCCCCTAAGAGGAGAGAGCCCAAGAACTCTTCGTACAACAATGCATTTCAAATGTGTAACATGATGTTGACTCTTCAACAACAAATCTCAAATTACAGAGCCGGTATTGATTGGTCCACTTTATTCTACAAGAAGAATGAAATTATTATTCCTCAAACATCTTTCTCTAAACTTGTTTAGCTTGTGGGGAATAAACTAACATGACAAATGCACTGCTTAATATTAAACTAATATTTTCATTTTGTGCATCCATATTTAACTCTGTAAAAATAATCAAGAGCTTTACTATTGAGAGTATCTGATCATCCTACTGTCCATCTTTCACATCAAAGTCTTCCACTAAGTGCTTTCCTCATCTGAAGCAGGTGGACTGCAGACTCTGACTGACGCTCTGCCGACTGTCAGTTTCAGCTCGTCAACTCCAGCATCAAAGATCTGACAGCAGAACGTGACAGTACATTAGCCCTGGAGCTGCTGAGAGATAAGGTATGGTGTCCAGAGAGGTACAAGCGCAAATTCTGATGCCACTGTAGCCTTTTATCCATCTGCCACCGGAGCATTGTGGGTAATAACATGCCTGTCAGTATGATGCAGCCAGGATAAATGACGGAAGTGTAGTACTTATATTGAGTAGCTACAGTAATAAAGAGCAAAAACAACTACATTTAAGGGAAATATTTTAGCCAAATATAGCTGTGAAGTATTTTGGGGGGAACAACTTAAAATAAATAAAAGTAGCCTAAACTGACTGGAAGAAAAACTACTCATAGACACAACTACATATCTACTACTACTGTACTTGATACACTTGGTCCGAATGACAGGTGTGTTTTCATTTTACACTACAGTTAAGTCACGATCACATTCAAACTGCAGCTGAAAGCTTTCCAGTTCTGACTGTTTGCACTCCCATGAGATACAAATCTGATGTCTGATTGTGTCAACGACAAAAAGCTCACATTTTCCAATTCCTTTCTGAGTATAATATATAAAAATATAATTTAGGTGACTTGGCAGTTTGGCTGAGCAAGTGGTATTATATGGAGGACAGTGAGCTAATTGGGGGGGGGGGGGGCCAAATACACAAGCTAATTGGTATTTTTAGTCAGAAGTCAAAGGAACAAATATGAAACTATCTGGGTATTGTTTCTGTGTCTACAAATACTACTGCTAATGCGAGCAGTGACTCAGAACTGATCAGCGGTCTGCAGTGTGAACGTAGACTGGGACCAGTGAACTTACTAAGCCAGTCCATGCTGGTACTCCTTTGTGTCTGCAAGTCCTCCATTGACATGCGACTCGACAGGCAAGTGACAGAGTTCTCGAGAGGACTGCGAGCTTTTAGTAGCGGCAGCAGGTTATCAAACCCAATCCAGGGAAGCAAAAAAGGAGGAAAAAGAGATGGAAGGGAGACATGGCAGGAGAGTTGATAGACGAGCCCACTGAGCCAAAGCAAGAGATTTGTTAAAACAAAATCAAGTGTCTGTTAAAAGATCTGTAAAACATGAATTATCTGCAGAGAAAGTAAGAGAAGTGGTGTTATTAAATCAGGAGACCATGGGTCACTGGACAGGAATACTTTGACAGGAGTCAACCTGTATTTTAATAAACTGGATGATGTACTTTATCCTTGCAAAGTTGTAATCAATTAATGATTATCGGTGAAACTCTTTATCTCAGTACTGTGATCTTGATAAGAGATCATGAACAGCCGGAGCTTTTCATCTGAAGTCATAAACTGGTTTCATAAATCTGATAACAAGTACTTAATAACTTTCCAGAGTCCCATGGCTGGTAACAGATTAATTACATTGTCAACACGGTGAAACATCTAGTTACTCTCTGTGTTATAATCACAACACTCATACACATATTAAGGTCAGTTGGACGTCAGTGTGTTTCAGGGCCGTCACCTTACCTCACATTTGAGACAAGTTTAAATCTCACTGCTTCAGAGACCGATTGAATATTCTATTTGCAGCTGTTTGATATGGTTTTCTTAGTATTTTACCGTTCATTAGTTGTTCATTTCAATTTCATTAACGAAGGATTTTGTAACAATGGTCACAGAAAACACCAGATTCAAGTTGAATCCATTTCATATGGCAACAATATTTCTATTAAAATGGCTAATTAAGTCATTTTCACCTATTTTCTTTACTTTGTGTACTTTTTACAGAAATCTGAATTCCGCTCTCTTTGTAATTGTTTGTCTGGAATAACTTTCAGTGAAGTTAACATATCAGATTCTGAGATTTTAACAGCTGTAAATGACAATCTCTAAAGTTCTCGATCACTCAAATCCTATAAAGATACTAGGTCAGTTTTACGATTTCCGATGGCCCTGGACTTTTATCTCCAGTGTCATAAATTCAGGCACTAACTCATTTCTTCAGTGTTGAAATTTACAGAGGATTTACAGAGTCAATTTGAAATTAGCTCCACCTGTGAATGCAGTTTGTGCAGTAGCCTACTGTGAATACATTAAAACTGTTGTTAGAGTGAGAACACCAAATGTTTGTGATGAAAGTTAAATTAGTTAAATGACAGGTTTAGTGAGCAAGTAGGAGCACTATAGTAGCACTAGTATGAAGGATGTTTGCTTTTCAAAACATGGTATAAGGGCCAACATTTCTGATAAGGTCTCCAATTAAAAAAAAAACATGTTTTCAGTATCACAGAGAAGCTGGCATTTCTTTAGGACTATTAAGTGCCACTTTAGTGGGTTCATGCAGAGGAGGGCAGCAGTGTGTCCTTTATCGCACACTGGCATTCCTCGCTGCCCTCAAAACTCACTAGACACACGTCAGGACTTAACTTGAGGTGACAAAAAAAATCTAAATTAAACCCAGTAATGCAGTTAAGTATAGCTACATTTATTATAGAGTGAAATTGATTGAAAATGGATTTTGTTTCAATTCATCGTTACAAATCAAAATGATTAAAAGAAGACTGCACCATACTGGCATCAGTATTACCGTTTTCCTGGTTGGAAAACAGCCTACTTGCACTGGAGACCGTCTTGCCGATGTCAGCCAGAGAGCGCAGGTTGGATTTCTTGGTCTGGTGACGATGTTTCCGTAGCAACGTGTACATCACTTTGTCCTTTAGGTCTGCTTTCAGCTGGCCGATCTCTATCTGGTTGTCAGTGATCAGCTCTGAAGGTAAAGAAGAGGAGAGGGAAGGAAGAAGATGAGGAAAGATTATTTCAGTATTCTTTTTTTTGGAGAAAATAAAGTTTTGCAACTTGGAGTTTAACCAAACTGCATTTAAGACATGACAAATTACATAATTACACCCAACAACTGGAATCCAACGAGATTGTATCTTACAGTTGCTTATGTTGTCAGACCAACAGTTTAAAACCCGTATTTATTCAACTGACAGTGGTATACATTTGTTTTAAAAGCAGGCAAAACCTCAATGTCAACATGCTACAATTAAAAAAAGGCTTGTCTTTTTATTTTATAGGCAACATGAGCAATTTAATTTATCAGAACTGTTACTGAAAAGTTTTCTGTAAATTGTTTCAGCACTTAGCTAAATTGTTCGATGAACTCATCACACATTTTTACACCAAACAACAAATTTTTCTAAAGTTCTGAAGAGCAACAATACTTAACAGTTAAAAAAAAAAAAATCAATAAATCAATAAATTATGATGGGCTTTCAAATCACGTTTTCATTTGGGGTCTATTTTTTCCCTTAGACAGCCTTAAATTTAGTAACATCACTCAAAGCACAATAAAAAGCCTCTTCATACTTGTAAGCACTCAATTAGTGCCTCCCAGACTGTAATGCTCCTGCATGAAAATCTTTGTGGCATCATGAAACAGCTCAATCAAAAGGTCCTGCCTATTTTTAAAAAGAAGGTCAGAAGCCTGAATGCTGACAGATAGCAGCCTCGGGGAGTTTCTCTTCTTGCGGAGGGGTAGTGCTGTTAATGGCCCATCAGTCAAGTCGGCTGGCCTCAAAGCAAGAGGCCCAGCTCCGCTCGGCCTGTACACTCCATGCAGCACAGTCAATTACTTCACATTAATCACTCCAAGTGGTTACTGTTCCTCCTGCTCCCTCATGCAGACAAAAGGAAGAGGGTTGGCTGTCCTCAAATTAGGAAGTTTTTGTGTGACCATTTACAAACTACAATTTGAGTCTCTTGGTGTTCTAAAATAAAGTACAGTATAGGCTGGACTTGACTTAGAGTTCTGGCCTTTTGCTACCCTTAAAGCAAAGAAGAGGAAGGAATACAACCTCTGAGCACTGTGTGTGATGTGCATCAATCTCTAAACCTGCACGCAACACTGCAGACCAGCTCTGAATAGACTGAACATCACGGAGCAGATAAAATCAAACTGGCAGACGGGTTCTTGTATCACAGGCAGGAAGATGCTGACCTCTATCAATGTGTCAATGTATAACACTACACATGAAAAACACACTGGAAATTACTTTTAATTAGTAACCAGCCCTAACTGCAAATAACATTCACCTGCAACTAGGGCTGGGCAATAAAACAATAATGATAATTATCGCAATATTATTTTCCTCAATAACAATATTACAAATGTTCAATTTATCGTCAATAATCGTTGGTTTAATTCATTTGAATGACATACAAATTAGCACTTAATTTTTCTATTAAAATATTTATTTTGTAGTGGAAAGGGGACTGAAAACAGATTTACTTATCATATTTGTTGAAAAAGATTTTATCATAAATAGTTTGAATTGTTCTACCTTAGATTTGGTAAGTGATTCACTGTTTGGCATCAAGTTTTTGTCACATTTTGACCATAAAGAAAAGTTTAGCCACATAATTAACCATCAGGTTTCTTCAATTTTCACTCAGGAGCAAAAATCTGCCTTTAAACTTGAAAGAAATAATGATTTGATATTTATCGTCATAATTATCTATATCGAATGATATGAAATGTTTTATCATGATAACATTTTTGGCCATATCGCCCAGCTCTACCTGCAACTAATTTACATCAGCTATATCAGTTTGGGGGGAAATAATGACTAATGTAAGTTTGGGTTTGAAGAATGTAGCAATGTATAACAGAGAGCCTGTGCTATATACTGATGATGTATGAAGACAGTGTACTGAATGCCATCTATCAAGCACTCCCAACTTACCAACAACCTGAGGCAGGGTGGAAGCTTCCATGTCCAGCATGATGGTGCCTTTCTCTATGCACGTCCGCAATTCAAAAAGGCTATGTAAGGACAGGGTGGCCACATGGGGCTTACTCCAGCGTTCACCTCCTTTCTCTACCTTCTCCTCAAACTTGATCCACCTGGAGGAATTTTAAAAGGGAGAAAAAAGGTTGGATTTAACTGGGGACAGTTACAGGCAATCACAGAACATGTAAACAGGGTTTGATATTAATATATTTTATCCTCTTACATATAATACATGGAACAGCTATTAACTACATGAAAGAAACAACAACTCACCTGCAAATGGTGACCTGTGAAACAAGCTACATTACGTGACCAAACATATCAACATGCAAATAAGTCAATATAGTAATATCAATAGCAAAGTAAATTGTAGGGTTGTGGGGTTGAGTCGCACAAGTAGGGCCCATGGAGGGCTACATGGGCAATGCACAGGCATCATGTAGGCCCATATACAAGAGAGGTTTTGCAGCTCCATCTCAAATCTGATAGCAACCATTGGAGAATTCATCATATACAAATAATTTCAGAATTTGCAACAACCTGACAAGAAAAACCATCTCGGAATAATTATTGTTGTGTGGGACAAGATTATATGAATTTGGCACCAAGCTGTGGACAAGTGCGTGACAAATGAATAAAACTTCAGTAAATGGTAAAACAAAGTTTTCCTTTTTATAACTAATGCTAGCACTTCAAAACTGTCTCTTTGTCATTTATTTCATGTTGTTTACAGTTAAAGCCACATTAGGTGTTGTGATGTCTGGTTGCATACCTGGTAGACAGGTGCATAGATACATGTGTGACGAAGCTCTTTGATGGAATTCAATTCTGCGTTGTTTATGCTTAAGGTAACCATCAGTTCTTCAATTCAGAAGCAGGATTATAAATTTCTTCATGAATTTGTTTAACTCACTCCCCCTTACCCCTTCCTCAGAGTAAGAGAGAGGAGAAACTGAACTGGTACTGAGCAGTTGTTTCTAGACCAGGGTTTCATTCGGCCAGTTTGGCTGCCAAAATTGCACTTGGTTAACAGCCAGTACTACCCAGCACTTGTGACATCTTTTATTCAGTCCCATGAGTGCATTTGGTGAGACATTGGAATGGGTGTTAATCTCTGCAGTTATTTGCAGAATAATAAGTTTGACATTGAAGGTGCAGCATTCATTTATTTCACCTTTGGTAACAAATATCTAAGTATTTTAAACTTAAAAACACTTTTTTGAAGGGTCTGGAACTGTAGTCCTTTTTGTTACTTTTTAACCCTGCTGATCCTCCTGTATTGATTCCTCGACCTCACTTTATTGTGGTACTTTCTTAAACTCTTCACTGCAGGGAAGTTCCATCATGAATTGTCACCATCACACAACTTCTATCCTATTTGTTTGAGAAAATGTCTCGGCAAACTAAGGTTTAATAACCATGCCTCCCGATGGGTAGGTTTCTGCAGGACCGACAAGCTGTCACCTTTTGAATTTTGACATAATGACTCAGTTGAAGCTCATCTATGCTAATCCTTCACTACTCTAATCTCAGTTTACTGTATGCATCAGGCAGGGTGACAGAAGCTGGACATATTTATCATCTGTCAATATCAATGCTGGAAGAGACTCAATTTCTTGAAACAACTTGAACAAAAACAGAACTAAATTATTCTTCAGTAACAGTAAAAGCTCTTCAGTCAAGTTCTTCTGCAAATACTTCAACCAAGAGTGAACCAAAAAGTAACTTCTATCTGCAGAACAATTGGTCAGAGGTTAGAATAACATAGCAACTCATTTGGAGCCTCAAACAGCAGCCCAGGGATCCAGTTTCCCCCTGAGAGAGCTTCACCCATCCAACACTAATGACACACAAACAATCATCCCATCTCTATCCCATCCCATCCCACTAGTGGGCCACACTGGAGAAACCTGTGAAACTCTGTCTGTTCTCTTTTTATGCTGCTCCAAATTCAATGCACACAGCAAATGTGAAAACGTTAGACGGGTTTTAGACTGACAACTAGCTAAAGTTTAAAAATGCTTGTTCAGTTATACAGTAATCTGGGATGGCTGTAAAAAAAAACTATCAGAAGCATTAAAGTAACAGTTTTTGAGGCGAACTTGAAGAAACAAATAACATAAAGTGGACAGCAAGAACATTGCCGTGTAGACTTTTCACAGTTAAGTGTTTTATATTTTTGAAAGACTAAGTGAAAGTCAGAGAGGACGCTTTCTATACATCATTACAATTGGAAAATCAATGGTGCACATACAGGAACTTTAAGATGAAGGCTTGTCTGAGACTGAGGTCCTTACCTGGCCGTCTCCTTCCACTCCATCTCCTGTCCATCCACTGACAGCAGCTCATCCAACTCAGTGAAGAGTTGCGGGGGCGCCGGGCCATCGTCCTCCTCCCCGAGGATGAAGCGGATCCTCTCAGCTGCCGGCGAGACTGTGGAGAGAGGAAAAATACTGCGGTTCATAGGCTGGCAATGGTGCCCATTAGGTATGGGTTTGGGCACCAGCTTCCCCTTCTCAACTGGACCCTTCCCGTTGACCTCAGGAGGAGGTGGAGGTGGTGGGATTTTCACCATGACCTCCTCTCCTTTCTCCTCCGTGTCCTCTTCCTTTTCCTCCTTCTCCTCTTGGTTATTGTTGTTGTTGGACATCTTTAAAAACTCTGTGACCCCCCTTTTACTCTCCAAATCAGCTGACCCAGGCTCCTCAGGTAGCAATCGGCAAGCAACACAAGCTCACCAGAGTCCCAAAGCAGCAGCTAGACCCTCATTAAAGTCTCGGGTGGAAGTGACAGTCGCTCTCGGCTGCCTGCTCCAGCACTTTGTGAACCAGGTAGGAGGGGGCTGACAGGGTTTAGGGGTCCCCTCAGTGACAGCGAGCCCCTTCTCCCTCTCTGCCCCCTCTGTTCAAACAGGCCTTCGCCATTGGCCCTCCAGCCTTGGCAAGCTGCCCCGGAGCCCCTCATTAACAATTAGGAAATGGTTCACAAACTGGCCTATTCTTCAGCAGAGGCTTGAGCTTTTCCTTACCCTTGTCTTCTCATTTGAATATTTAGAGAGCAACACAAACAGAATTACAACAGGACTGATACATAAATTATAGTTTTCAGTGCTATTCAAACATGTTGTAAATGGTTGACATCGCCATAGCGTGTTCAAACAAGTGGAAACGACATTTGAAAGCAGGCCCATGCATGTAGAAAATTGTACACAAAGATGACTGTCATCAGCAAAAAACCACACAAGACGAGTTAATGTTGCATCAATAAAGCTACAGCTTGTTCCTGTAAAGGGTCTCATAAATGAAATGATGGCAACTGCTCAAGAAAGCACGCTGCTAGTTGCAAATTGCTCATCTCTTGTGCACATGCTGCAAGTTTGTGTGTAACGACCCCTTTTAATTTAGTTGCATAGTATACTCCACATTTGTTAGAACTAGGCTAAGTTTGAACTTAGGAACAGCTGCTGCAACCAGCTACGTGGAAGCTACACAGGTGTTTTTTTGGATCATTACACCTCTGTTTAGGTGAAAATTATGCTAGGTTGGTTTGTGACGTCACCTAGCTCAATGCACCAATAGGAAGTATAAAGGTGTAATTTGTTCTGCACCAATAGATACAACAAACACAGTGCTTCGAAGACAAACACCTGTTTATTTAAAAGGTTGGAGTGAATTGAATAAAATTAATACATTTTTAAGAAAATTCTGACTGGTCTGAAAATAGCAGCTCATTTTCAAATGATGTACCGATGATGAGATCTGAGAACGTCCTTCTCAGACCTGCAGTTCGTTGCTTTGGCTTGTATTCTAGTAATACTTTATTAGAACTAATAAAATCCCTATGAATGTGTTAATCCCTAATGCATTGCATTTTGTCTGCCTGTGTTTGGCTCCCACAAAAGTGGAGACTACTGTAACGACAGAAGCATCCTTTAAACGCACCGCCCTCCCTGAGCCTCTGTCGCCAAGTCCTTGCTCACGGTGGGATTTGTTGGGTATCTGTAAACAATATCATAAAGATTACAATCTAGACCTGCTCTGTATGAAAAGTGCAACAAGATAACTGTTATAAATAATATTGAATTAAGTATATCTGCCGGATTCCTTTGTTTTATTTAAAAAAAATATTAGTTTGAACACAAAACACAGAAAAGTTAACACTGATAGTTTTTTAAATGTTATGCTATTGAAAAACTTGAAAAAGATTATATTGTATTGCTCTATGTGGCTTAATTACCAATGTGATGTTCTCACTGTGTGAGTGCTCTCGTACATCTGTCTTTGTGAGGACCACTTTGAGTTCCAAGACTTTTTGGAAAGGGAGGACATTTTGTTCCTCATTTCTTCAAAGGGCCCATCGAGGGTCACGGCTTGGTTTTAGGGTTGTGGTAGAATTAGATTTGGGTTAAGGGTATGGAGATGTAGTTGTGAAGGTGAAGAATTAAGGAATGCATTATGTCAGTGAAGGTCCTAACAAGTACAGAAGCACAAACGTTTGTATGTGAGGATAATAACAAAGATGCCTGATCTGATAACATAACAGCTTGCTAATATTGTGGCAGCAGACTGCTTCAAGTTTGACCATTTTTGTTCCCCAAAATGGAGTTATTCAGTGTTTCCTTTGGACTCTTAATCTTGTCAGTTTAATAAAAAAGCATGTAAAAAAAACTGTCTGTCTGGCAGAGTGACCACTCACCTGGGGATAAGGGATATTATTATGCTCTATCCTGCTCTTAAATGATTTTAATAAAATCTCTGCAACAGAGACAAAGGACAATAATCCCGGATAGCCTTGTATTGAGTATTTAACTAGACTTCCCTTTGCAGGTGAAAAGACATTTATATACACACCCCAACTTACTTTATAATCACCTACAACCTTCATTCATTCATTCAGTCAGTCAGCAGCAAGTGGCCAAACAGTAAATGAGGCCAAGCCTCGAAGTTTCCCTCTATTGTGTTTTCTGTAGCACAATAACAATAACAGCAGGTACGAGCCAGACAAGCAGCTATGAGATTACTAGGTGGGAGATAAACTGTCTGCTGGCACACACACATACACACTTAAGTCACCGCAACCTGTTTAATAACACCTTAGGTGAAATAATTTACATGTGCGTTTCACACATTTAGCTGACGCTCATATCCACAGCGATTTACACTGATTACAGTAAACAGTTAATAGAAGCTTTAAATACATATATGGCCAAAATTACATGCAAAACAATAGCAAGCAGTGCAAAGCGAGGGTCAAAGCCTCAGGCATGAAGGCTCATGCAGAGAACCCACTGCTGTGTTCCTACAATGTGCATAGAGTACAGGGTGTTTACTTTCCAAGAGCAGCACAAAATATTTTATCATTATAATTCAACTGTAATAACACAATCCACAAATGCTAAATTGTTATTTTCTTCCCTATGAAACCAAGGTAAAGCCATCCGGCTGAAGGAAACACATTAGCAGAAATAAATTGTGGCACAAGAACAGGAAACGCTACCTGAAACCCAGTGTTCACAGCTGTAATCCTCTACTTTCTGCCAATTCAAACTACAGCCTATAACAAAAAGAAACACATTTTCATGGCAAAACTCCTGTCGTGGGGCACCCAAAATATGTGTAAATTTGAAACTTTCTCATACCAACTATTGTAAAAAATTTGAGATAATACACAGTAGGGATATAAAACTGTCAAGATTTTATCCAAGAGAGATTTTCTAATTCTTCATGAGAAACTGATGCGGCATATCCATGATATCCAGCAAAAACTCTGCTAACTGGAGTAGTTGCTAAGAGAAAGGTGGGAGGGTGGGTGAGAAGGGTTAGGGGTGAGGCTCAGTGCACAGTGAAAGCAAAGAGGGGTGAGAGCAAGCACGAAAAGGAGGGATAGAAATGAAAATCCCATCGTTCAAACGCAATTTCAAAGCTCTGTGTGCTCTAGCCAAGAGCCATGGGTATACAAAGAGGACTTTGTCCCAGCAGCAGAGGCTCATGGGATAGGGGATGGAAGAAGAATGCCCGCTGCCCAGCAGAAAGCTTAGTGTGGCTGCCACTAAAGGCCTGTTTAGTCCCACTCTTGACATGCATCCTACACAAATACCTTCCATCTCCTCTGACCTTTTTGAAAAACTCAGCACAGTAAAATGCTACACGGGATCTAATAGCACGTTTATTGTTTGTGACTGTACATGCAATGATAATGTAACTGCGCGACACTCATTCAAAGCAAAGAGAGGATCACTCACAGTACAGGAAAGGTTTTCCCAGCCACAAAGTCTGACATTAGGTATGCAGGGCATCTAGCACACAGCCAGCGAACAGGGATTGGGTTGAATGCAGAGTAACACCCAGAGGGGGATTCACTGAAAGCACAGTATTTATACCAAGACCATCTAGCTCTGGTATTTTGTTGTGATAGCTGTGGTGGGCAGGTTCTAAAGAGAATGTAACAAATACCAGCTGAGGGGACATAACCTGAAATGAAATGACCGCTGTGATGTCTGCAGGTATACTGAATGTGTAAGCACATTTTCTCTACGCTTTCACTGTGAACAGCACAACGCAACCCGTCACAGCAGGGTCAAGTTTGTCTACAAAAGGGCTTAATGCACTACTTTGTCCAGGAAGACTCAGCAACATTACAAGTATTTTTTGTGAATCATTTACCATTCTGGCAATGAGGGCAAACCCATTAAAGTCTTATTTCATCACATTTATCTACCAATTTTTCCTCTCATATTACCATTCAACACACCGCGGTGCATCGTTGCACCAGAGCAGAGGGAATATTAAACCACTTGGATCTAATATACGGAAACTAAATGTAAAAAGACTGAGGTATGCAAGTCTTTTTACACATTTATGATGGTATGGAATGAAATTAGAAAACAAGACGGAGCAACTTTTAGAGCAATGTTGCTGGGCAATGGTAATGAGTAAAGATTACTACCGAAATTGCCCCTCCCACGCCGCCCCGCCTGCCACTATCCATTCAAAACATAGTTGGACTTGCTACCAGCAAGATTGCCCAGCACATTGCTCGAAAAGTTGCCCCGTGTAGCATCAGATGAGTGATAAATAGATGAATGAGATTAACTTTTGTCAGTTATTATACTTTCTCTTATGGAGAATTGATTTTCATTCATGTTTGCTACAAATTTGTTTTATTGCCTTTGGTAGTGATCTGTAAATCAGATCAAAGAACTTTTTCTCTTAGCGCATTTCTTATTTCTAGGCAGAATCAAAATTGCAGTCAATAGTGATCTCCAGGGCAGGGTTAAGTCCAATCAGAGAAAATGTTTAATGATACAAAATCAAAGAGCTCACTGAAGAAAGTGAGATTGTTTACTGGCTGACAAGGGGATGAGAACATCTGAAAGGTTTTTTAAACACTGTTCAAGGACTAAAAGATTCAATCTTTTTAGATCTATCAGATATTCCAATTTCTCCACTGACATTAGTCTCAACACATCAGAATGCAAGGTTGTCATGAGATGATGAAAAAGGGGCAAAGCCACAGCGTCAAACATGCCGTGGGCTGTGCAGTTTTCACTAACTTGGCTAACCTTAAAAACACCTTCAAATGATGGCAATAAACACAGATCCACTCATGTCCACTGTCTAAGTTATCATTTATGATGAAGTAAGTTAGATGAGACAGGTAGACTGAAGGGTAGGTACAACGAAACAGCAGAGAATAGTATCTAGCTGTCCATCTCCTTTAAGCTAAGCTAAAATGTGACTATGTATAGCCTATAATCTTCATGCGGGACTATTTTATCCAATTCACTGTCTAAAATGAGCAAAAAATATTGACTGCCTTTTTCCTATACCCTTAAAATGTCCCATCTTGGTTGTTTGCAGTAGAAAATAAAGCAGGAAGATGTACATGTACACCAGCACAAGAACACAGGGATTAAAGAAATGCTGTGTATGTGATGGGTTGGGGGACATTTTTGATCTAAGTGTTAATCAATGAAGATTAACTCATCATAACAATAACTCATGTCCAGAAAGATACACATTCAAACTAAATTTGTGGATTTAAGGAGTTTATCCAATCAATATCCAGAGACCTTTTCTACTGATACGATTTTCTTTTTCCTATGACAGTGAAAAATATCTCCAACAGTCTAGTCTCACAACTCCAGATCTATTTCCACACTGTTTGCACTATGCAAGCACAGACGGTTTTATAGAACCTACTATCACTTAGTGATATGTCAAAGATGTTAATAATTGAATTTATTGTACCAACCAGAATCATTAAAGGAAGGCCAATGAGCATTAGCGGGAAAGCAAATGTACTTCTTGTCTTCTCTGTCCACTGTGTCCTGACCAGACACATTGTCACGAATGCCCAGCTGCGACACCTGTATGAGAGTGAGTGAATGTGTTTGTTGTCTGTTTTTGCGACTGGGGTTTAGGTGCTGTGTGCTTGGTGCCTATCCGTTCTGTCTGTCTGTTTGTGTTTTTCCTCTCTGTTCCTTCTCTCTCTCTCCCTCTGTCTCTCTGCCAGCAGTAGAGATGGGGGCGTGCCCGAGATCGGCTCCTAACATACCTGCTCCAGATTGCAATCACACACCTGACCAGCATCCACCTGTCTGTTGTTGTATTTTGAGGAGCGGCCATACATCCAGTCCACGCCAGATTGTTGGTTAAGCATATTTCTTACCACGCACCAGCCAACCTGCTATTTAAAGACCTGTACTCTTGTCAAGAGTTTTTTGCCACCTTCCTGTATTGCCTGCCTGCTCTAACCAATCTCTCTCTCTCTGCCTCAGGAAAAACCACTAGGATCCCTTGCCACAGTGTCTTCACCTGGAAAACCCTCACCACTCTGGATCACACCACCTGGACCTGCCCAACCTGCTAAGCCAGCCAGCCAGCTCTATAACCCACAGGACTCCCTTCTTCTGCCAGTCCCTCCTCACTGCACATTAAATTACTGTTTCACAATAAATTGTTTAACTTTACTCTTTGTGTCCGATCTGCTTTTGGGTTCAGCTTTGAAACCTGACAGATGTAATCCTTGTCCAGCTATGAATACTTTTAATTTCTCACTAAAAAACTCTGGAATGTCTCTTTAGTTTGGATCCTTCATCGTTACTCTCAGAAAATATTTGGCACCCCGTGAATCAAATCTAGCATTGTGTAAAAGCTTTCCAAGAGAATTATAGTTTACTTACAGAATGATAGCTATAAATGTTTAGGGATGTAACACATAACTGTTGCCCTGTGAAAGCTGGCTCGCTTCAAAATGTCAGGAAGCAGAAGAAAAACAGCCAGGTACCTACCTCGACCTTTGCATTTATCTAATCAGTTTTAAAAGTCTTCATAAATCTCAGGATTCTACTTTCAATTAGGGATGTAGTCACAAAAAAAACTGAATACATCCCAGCAGCTTGCTCTCTCTGACTTGCGGAAATTAAACCCATTTGTATAAGAACCAAGTTTCTAAGTAATCTTTGTAATCCACTTTGCAAGAACATTTGATCCTACTGAAAGGAAGGCAAAAACGCTTTGAAAAAGAGACATGCTCATCAAAATGAGCAGGGGTCAAATGGCCCTGCAGTGGACACATGTAACCAGGAGGATGTACTTGCAGTCCCTGCAGCGTCCATCTGACCAAACAAGAGGATTACAGACAAGGGCCTTCCCCTGGGGGCGGCCATGTTTACCAGAGAGAGTAACCCAGAGGAGTGCGGTGAATAACAGTCGGACACTCGGTATACAGCAACCCTGTCAGTAATTGCATGCCTGATAGATGCCTGTAGATTCACGTTTTAGTATTACAAAGGTTGTCTAAATAAGCCTACAACAATGATAGATTAATTCAGTGTGTAAACTGCACTTGTTATTAAAAACATGTATGTTTGCAAGTCGGAAAAAAACATCAAATCATTGCCATCCTACATGAAGCAAATGTAGCTGTCATTTAGCAAGAGCAACTGTGTGTGTTTATTTTAATCTCTGCCCTCTTTCAACACAACTCAGCCAATAAGATCATTTCTGTTTCTTCCGCTGAGAAATGTTTGGACTCCAATCTGTCCCAGTACCCTGCAGGTGGGCTCAGACTCATCCTTGCCTTCCTCATGACTTTTTTTTTTCTTTTAGGGGACTTGTTTATATTTTTACTAACTCTGCAAAAGATAGAAAATATCCCCATTGCGAAGGATATTGTGTCCATCACAGTGGCTTCTCTATCTTTTCTCTGCTAATACAAGTGTGAGTCTTTTTCATGCATTCAGAATGCTGAAAATCTTTGATTCACTTTGAGACACTTTGGCCTTTTCTAATTGGGGAAACTATCAATTGAAAAGTACAGTCTATTATTAGGAACAAAACACTTATATCCAGCCAAACTAAACAATTAGTTATTTAAATAGGGACTAGTCCAAAAGTGCACTCAACGGTCCACATCAAATGAAAAATAAATTGTACAAAAGTCTGCTGACATAGTAAAGGAACCACTGAACTGTACAACAATATCAGTTATACTGTGTGCTCTCTGTTTGTGTTATGTAATGTCACTGTGCACTTCATTAACACCTTAATTCCATGACAGAGCATCAAAACATCAACAGCATTTAGGCTATTTCCCCCATGAATCAACAGAGTACCACAGTGTTGACTGTTAACAAAATGTCAATGCGCACATTCTCCTGCCAACGCAGTCGCGTTTTCCATGAATGAAGAATTACTAATGTTGCTGTAAACAAACTGAGGTGTGTAGGCTTTCACATGTTTCCTCATCTTTGCCTGACTTCACTGAGTCCTTTTAGGAATCAAGGGTGGGTTTTTTCCCATTGGATACATATATTTTTTGGTATTATGCAATCAAAGTTCAGCATGTATAAAAGAATAAAAGGATTTTGAATTCAAAAGGTAAAAACCTGACGAAGCCATGATAGTCTGGATTTGAAGGAGAATCAGAAATGGCAAATATAATAAGTAAAATGAAAAATGATTGTCCTTAATTTCTACGCATACATCACTTTGGTCTCTGCTTTGCACCTGTTACTTGAGCTATGGAGAGTGAAATATGGACATTTGGCTGATTTGGAATATAGTTTTCTTCAGCTGCAAGGCTAGTGGTTAATTGTATCGATAACAATTAATGTAATTCAAATAAAGGTAGGAAGAAACAATAATGCTGTTGTTTACTAGTTAATCTTACACATTCAAACATCATCAATCTTAAAATAATAAATCTACTTAACAAATGAAAGACCCTAATAGAAAGATTAAAAACAAACTACCGCACACTGTTTCCATGACCCTAACAGAAAGGTTGAACTTGGCAATCAACTTAACCACCGGCACAATAAAAAACAACAACTCCCAAACACTCCTCGACATGCTGTCCAGGCCATGATCCATCTTATCTCCAAATACAGGTAGAAGTTTCCAAAAAGACTAATCTTGTTAAACCAAGTGTGAGCAAATGAATCGGCAAGGCCAAAGAGTAACTGCAACACTGTTTACACACAACAGGTTGGAATATTTACCCCACCCAAAACGCAGCCTTCATGGCCCCACGGACACGATCCATTAGCTTTGGAGAGTACAACATTGTTGCCAGGTCAGCCTAAATGCTCAATAACCAAACTCTTTGGTTTAGGGTTAGGCTTTTAACAGGGTAAACAAATACAAAATAGTCTAAAATGTGTTAAGAAAAGGAAATACAGGACAACCACTCTTCAACTACTGGCTGCAAAGACCCATCATCCGGGTCAGTCAGACAGATCAGCCTCTCCAGAACACCAAAATGTTTCTACGAACAAAGAGGCTGTATTCTTTAATACCTTTTTAAATGTCTCTTTGTTTAGTAGTAGTAGTAGTTCTTCAGTGGTTCCCAACCTGGGAGTCGAGACCCACCAAGGGGTTGCGTGTCAATTGTGAGGGATGGCGAGACAAATATTTATTTTCTTCTTCCTTTCTTCTTTTTTGCTGTCTCTGCTACACAAAATGCAGTTTTACCTTTAATAATGTGAGAAGTGAACGTCACTCCCATGGATATGATCAACCTATGACAACCACAGGAGCTGTATAACTGTGTAATTCAGGGTAAAACTAAACTTGAATGTAAGAGAAAAGCTCAGATTACACTTCTCTTCTGCTTCCCATTCCAAACAGCTAGCAACATGATATCTGAAACACCGCCATCAATAATCACTTCTTCAGCCACTTATTAAAGACTGGTGTTTCCCAAAGTAGTTACTTCTAACTGTAATACTTCTGACTGTGATCAAAGAACATAGACAAAAATCTAAAAACCTGCTAAATATGCATCATCAGTCTGCAGCAACAACCAGATGGGCTGTCTGTAATCTACTCTCTGATTGGATTTATGTCCTGAAGAAAATCCCCCACAGTGACGTGTCCATTTCTGCTGTATTTTGGTCCTCTTGTCACTTCATGTGCAAGAAGGCATGTGTAAAAGTACCTCATTCTCTAGGAATAACAGTAGCCAGCCTCATTAATGGATTAGACAGAAAGCAAGGACATTTTAAGCCTTATTCACAGAGGACTGCTGTTAGACATGGGCCTCATCAGAGAATTATCCTCCATCCTCTGTTTTCTCCAAAATGACTGCATGTTATTGTTATCAAAAGCCCACTGTCTCCACCAATATATAGACATAAATCTGTGGTTCTTAATCTTTTTGGCTTGTGACCCTTTATGTCTATGAGCATACTTATGTTTTACCATACTGATGTTCCCTTTTGTTATTGTTTAATCTGGGTAACTTTTAGCTTATATAAAATAGAAAAACTTCTACACAACGTCTACAGGTTTAACTAATGCAAATAGGACTTTAGTCTTACGGCAATTCAAACCTTAACTTTGAAAAAATGCTGACATCAGTAAGAGATGGGCTTAGTCTTTAACTCACATCTCAGTCACCCAACGTAAACTTTCCTCCTCCCTTCCTTTCTCAAGTTTCTCCTCGAACTGTCCGGAGCTCTTTGTCCAGGCAGCCGCAGAATGCAGCAGCTGCGCCTGAGGGCACATTGTACTTTACACTCTACGGGCCAACCAAGAGCGCAAGCACATATAGATGCTAACACACCCGCATGCACATAAACACAAATACACTATGTCTACAACCAAGGACAAAGGCACAAGACGGCATGTAGTTACACACTGTACCCAAGAGACTCAAATCAGCAAGTACAATTTTATCCAACTAGCCATTACTTCCAGAGAGAATTCTCTCTCCTCTGTCGAAACAGACTTGTCACTCAGCAGGACATACACGGCTATTTCTGGCCACAAAGTGGACTCAGCAACTTCCTTGGGGTCACGGGGAGTTACAGGGACTTTTTACTGTAAAAGAGAGCAGCCTTCAGCAAAGACAGACATGCGCCCTAATCAGCCACGACAATGAGTCCATCAGAACTTACTGAGAGGTTTGAGGATGCTGTTGCTGGCCTCATCGTTATTTTCTGTGTCCGACTTGTCAGAGGTGTTCTCCGTCAACTTCTCCTTTCTGTCCTTGTGGCCGGTTCTCCGACGATGACGCCTCCGACGCCGATAGCTCTTGGGCACATGCACACCAATGTAAACGGTGTGGTGACCTGCGCAAAAAGCAAAACAGCAGATGAACTCTCTGACACCAAACATCCTGACAAATCCAGATTATGATGCAAATTATGCACCTGAACTTCACAGATCACCTTCTGAACATGACAAGGCACAATCAAAAACCCTACCAGGATTGCAAAGCAATGAAAAATTATAAGTATCAACATTTAGAAAATCATGACATGGCACTACAGAGGTGCTAAATAAGTAAAATACATCATCAATTTAACACAATCTTGACCACTTGTGAATTCAGTTAAGCAGGGAAGATTCTCATGTTTTCAAGGCAGTGTAGCAGAGCAGGGTTATAGAAGTTGCAGCACACTGTTAAAACAAATATTTGGATAGAAAAAGAAGTAGAACATAGCAGTGAAGACGCCATGACTACATCCCTTTTATATATGTTGGCACAATACCAACAGGAGGTGCAGTTTTACATGTAGTTTGGTGGTTTAGGGTCAATAATAACAAGCAGACCAGGCTGTTTGCTAAAAACATGCCATTCAGATGGACATGAATTTCATGCCAGCATGCTAAACATCTATTTTTAGTCATGAAAATGTGACTGATATTTAAGTAAGGTATCTGGTTTGGGGCATTTATTTTTATATACTGTAATAGTAATAATAATAATAATGAATTTTTATAAAGTACTTATCAAAGCAAAGTGCTTCATAGAGACACAAAGAGAAATATGAATACATATGGGGCAAAATAAAAATAAGAAATAATAACAAGAAAATAAAAACCAATAAACAGGCAGCACAGACAAAATCAGGATATGCTTTCCAATAAAAGTGCATTATTAGAAGAGACTTAAAAGAAAACACTGACTCAGACAGCCTAATTTCCTCTGGCAGGTCGTTCTATAGCCTCAGGGCAGCAAAAGCTCTGCTTCCTTTTGATTTCAGCCTGACCTCAGGAAGAGACAGAATACCCCTGCCCAAAGATGTCAAACTATGCAAAGGTTCATAAGGGATTAAAAGGTCCAAAATATAATCTCGGAGCCAATGTAATAAGGCTAAAACATGTGTGATCATGTGATCATAGAAGAGGCTCTTACAATAATCAAGGTGCAAGGAGATAAAAGCAGGTATCACTGTTTCTGCATATCTAAAATTTAAAATAGATCTTATTTTTTCAATATTTCTGATCTTAGTGATGTGTTGCTATCAAAAAGACACCAAGATTTCTTGCAAAAGGCTCGATATGTTGTGACAGGTAACCAGTGAATTGCTGTATTTTTTTGTGATATGTTGGGGCCCAATAACAATTCTGTTTAATTAGAATTGAGCTGAAGACAATTTACTGATATTCAGTTTTTGTTTGGTTTTTCAGACAGGAAGTCCTGTAGGGAACTCATAGCATACTGAGGTCAGTGGACTTCATAGGGAGGTACAACTGTGTGTCATCCGCATAGCAATGAAAAGAAACATCATGTCTATGGATGACATCACCCAAAGGGGAGCATAGGGGGAACAGAATTGGTCCAGCAATTGACCCCTGAGGCACACCATAATTGACCATATGTATTACCACATATGCCCACCCAGTGCCTCTATCCTGTGTCAGGCTGCACTTTAGTCCAGCAGCACACGAACTGAACATGTCTGCGTCAGCATTAATGAAAAGGTTTTTGTAGGACTGGTTAGCACAAGCAGTTTTAAAGTAATGTGTGACACAACCAGTAGATAAGATTAGATAGACTTTATTGATACCACACTGGGGAAATTCACTTGCTCACTTTTAACACTAAGCTGTTCAAAATAGTGGGGCCTAATACAATCCATAACTTCAAATAAAAACTTAGTTGGGATTATGTCAAGAGGGCTGGAGGATCCTTTCATAGAGACATGAGTTCAGGCAGAGTAATAGAATACAAATAGCTCAAGGAATCTCGGAGCAGAAGATTAACATCTGGTAATACCAGAGTGTGATGAAAACATTTCAGTTAGCATTGCAATTAGCAGAGACACAAGGAGAGGCTGGGTTAACTAACTGATTGATAGTCTTAGAAAGAAACCTAGGGTTGTGCTGTTCTTGCATCTGTCACCATCCTATTATAAAGGAGTAATCACTCTTTTATAGTGGCCTGGAGACATGATTTCTTCCATTTAGATTCTGCTTTTCTGTATTTCCGTTTACAACTACAAATACTCATTTAACCATGGCTATTTTCCAGTCTCTGAGTTTGGGCAATTCTTCAAAGAAGCTATGAAATCTAAGGTTGAGGAACACAGAGAATTAAAAGAATTAACCAAATGTCCATGATTTCAACAAACCCATAATAAAAACTGTGTATCTAGAGTGCGGCTATGGTAAACAGTTTGGTCAGACACATGCTGTTGAAAGTTAAAACAATTAGTTATATTTTTTAAGAATCTGTAGGACATTAGAAGACTTGTCAAAGTGAATATTAAAATCATCACAAAGAACAATTCTGTCATAATTTGAAACAAGACTCTAAAAATTCAGGGCGCTCCATCAAAAAGGAGCCAGCTGGTTTAGTGAGGTGATGAATAACAGCAAATATGACCAGGAGAGGGCCACCAAGTTTAAAACAGTACTTCAAAGTAGGGCTGGGCAATAAAACAATGATAATTATCGCCATACAATTTTCCTCAATAACAACATGTTCAATCAATATTTGATTTAATTCATTTGAATCATGAACAAATTATGACTTATAAAGGGACTAAGATTTTACTTAATTTTATTCATGCATATTCGTTGAAAAAAAGATTTTGTCATAATTCTTTTGAATGTTCTACCTCAGATTTGTTAAATGATCCGCTGTTTGGCATCAAGTGTTTGTTCTGACCATAAAGAATAGTTTAGAACCACAATTAACCACCTGGTTTCTTCAACTTTCACTCGGGAGCTAAAGTCAGCCTTTAAACTCAGAAGAAATAATGATTTGACATTTATCGTAATAATTATTGATATCGAATGATATGAGATTTTCTTATCTTGGTTAAATTTTTGGCCATATTGCCCAGCCCTACTTCAAAGGAAGAAAAATCATTTCTATCAGCTATTAGGTTGCTTTTGAAATGCTTCCCATAACAAGGTCACCACCACAACCGCAATCCCTAGGACAGCTAAAGCAGTTATAATCTGGGGGACACAGTTTAGCAAGCCCAAGTGCCGCTGACTGCAGTGTGCAGATCTGGGCAGTGCTCAACATGGGCAGCGTCAAATGTTTGAACCCGCCCCACAGTACACTGTAAAGCACGTATTAGCTGTTTACGATCGTAAAACTGGCTGCAACAAGGCGGGGCTGTCGCTCCGACGCAAATAATACCCCCAGCTTTAACCATATACCAGTTACCATGGACTGTCTTGAGCTATTGCTCAGTTAATGACCGGCAAACGTATAATGCTGCCCACGTTGAGCAAAATCAGTAGAAGAGATAAAATAATTTCAAATACATATTTTTTTAAGAGAAAAAGATTAAGATTAAGAAGAGTCATCTTTAACAGTCGGTGCTGGGTTAAAACTGAAATTGAAACTGGAGCTGGGTTTAAGAATAAGAAGAAGATACACTATATTTAATCCCCTGAGGGGAAACTCAGTTAGGGCTGGACTTTTATTAAATTATTAACATTGCTGTGTAGGATGTGTCTGTTTCATTTTTACAGGCCAATGCAAATTACTAGGAATCTTAAAACTACATGGGGCAGTGCAAGAAAGATCTGGGCTCCTAGAATGGACAGGAAAAATAATAGGAGCACTATCCTTTCACAAGGGGGAGTCAGTGACATAAGAGGGTGCATGACTGTGTTTAGTGGGCAGAGAAGAGAAAAAAAAAGCGAGGCTAGAAAGGTGATTTAAATAGTCACATGTGGAGGACAGACCAGAGCCAGGTGTGAAGGCTGGATCTTGCTAAACCACCAATTCCACGACCCAGCATGGAAATCAAACCTGAGGTGCGTCAGCTTGGATTGCTGACATACAGTATCATTGGTGCCAACGAATATAATTTTCCTGATAGTCGTCAGGGGTGAAGCCATGAGCCTTGCTTATTGAGGACGTCGAGGGTCGTAGCTCCAGAAAAGCAGTGTGTGACTGCATTAACAAAGTGGACAGTCCTCACTATGGAATCTCCAACTATCAGCGTAGTTGGGGGGATAAGAAGAGGCAGAGACGATGATCGTGGAGAGTGCTGTGTTGTAGCAGCCATACGTGGGGTGGTCGTGGCTGAGAACTGCTGCAAAGAGGGGACAACCTCCTTTTTAACCAAGGGTAAGTGAGACCTTCAGAGCTTCTCCTGATCATGGCCTCTTTCAACAACGTGCACCGAGAGGAGAAGGACTTGACCGCTGAAAGATGGGAGGGTCCCTCCAGTGCAGGAAAGTTAGTTCATTAAAACTAAAATCCAGTCTGTAAAAGTGGTAAAAGCATAAAATCCTGAAAGGGACCAGTTAGGCCAGACACCAGGCTAAATACAAACTAGAGCTAATGATGTCCAGTTGACAGCCAGCTTAGCATCATTTCAGAGTCACACGTTGGATGAACAAACTGTTACCATATAGGTAAAACAACCAAGGTCTAAGCGTGTAGTTTAGAATTGTGACTTAAAACTGGATAGAAATGTCAATTTATGACAGTTTAAGAAGCCTCTGGCAGACAGCTGATTGTTTTATTTCCATAAATGGTTCCTGGGAAAAGTTCTTGCGGTTGAAATGGGCTCCTAGACTGCATTAGTTTTTGTTAGGTGTAATAAACAATATTAGGTAATTTTATATTAGTAATTAGGTGTACAGTATTGTATAGTAGTTTATTACTAGTTTTCTATAGATGCAGTACTGTACAGTACATGGCAGTAGAGTTTCCCATCCCACAACAGCTGGCCAAATGGCCATTGTGGTCAGTACGATCAATACATTGTAAGCTGACTAGCTTCAGCTCTTCAGTTCCAGGGTTTAGTTTTAGTAATGCCATACTGTATCTCAAGTAAATAACCTTCACCTTCTCTCTAATACCTGCATACTTTTCATTTAACTGCCCTTGTCCCAGTTCAACTGAAAGCAACATTTCAGAGTAAACATCAAAAGTCCTCATGAAACAAAAGGCTCAATGCAATCAGTGTCAAACGTATCCTTTTGGAGCATGCCGGGTTATGCTGAGCCAAGCACTGCACATGACCCAACCAGGAAGTTGCTGAACCCCTCAACACAACAAACAATGATCTCTATTTTAGCACAACAGCATTCATTATTCACTAGTACCACAATGCCTTGTTTTTTAAGGGTTCATCTAAATTCACGGACACCAACGGTTCAGCATCCCAAGCAAATGCTGAGCATCAGAGACAAGAAGGATCTAAAAAAGTAACCTAAAACATGAAGCCTTAGTGTAAATCAGAGGGTATACTTTACTTGGTCAAGCTTTCTGCTTCTCTTTCTACGGTTGATTTTTCAGTGTTCATATTTCAGTTAAACCAATATACCCATTAGTTTCTAGACTACCATTATTAAGTTTTTTTTGTTAAAAAGTGTTAACCGTTTAAAATAAGTTAATGATATAATATCTAGATATATAACAATATGTATGTGAATAAATATTTGGTCAGCATTCATATGACAAAGAATGAATGAAAGCCAAAGAGAGTAACGCTAGTAAACAGGTAAGAAATAGTAAAAAAAAAGTGGACAGAAACAGAGATGGAAGAACGCTAAAGAAAAAAAAAAAAAAAGAGACAAACAGTTGGGAAACAGACCCGCATCACCCACACCAGAGCTGCAGCCTACTAGGCTTTTGGTTCAACAAAGATGGTACCTGTCCAGTGTTTATCGAATAACATAAAAACACTAGATCAATCGTACACACCGTGGCTAAAACACTAACGGCGTCACCGGCCATAAAGATAAACAATTCATCTCTAGAAAACACGTTGCTTAAAGTAAACCACAGCAGATTAAGCTGAAGATTGGATCAGTGAATAAATGGCATGTTGTTTTTGTAGTCCATGCAGACTGTTTATTTTGGTTGTATCACATTTCTGAAATGTTTTTGCGCTGTATTCTGTGCCTATTTTTAATATCTGTAATTTTGGACATTTTCATAAAGCATTACAAATGTCAACATTTAAATCATCACCTTATACTACTACTCACAAAAGCACAGTGAAAATGATTAAACAAATTGCTAAAGACATTCCAAGCAGCTCGTTATCGCAGAATGACCTACCTCACCTTTCTATTATAGGGAAACGCTACACTTTTAAAGGCCCTGCACACCCACATAGGTGAGTTTCACTTATTTAAACTGATAACACCTCTGCTCAGGTTCAAGTTGGCCAGTGCTGGAGATACTGTATTGCACCACCATTCACAATAGATTTATTTTTTCCAGCTGTGAGCAGTGCCTCCTTTTCCTCTGTGCATTGTATTTTGGGAGAATAGTTTACATCAGCAGCACTTTTAGTATGCATACTGATTGTTTCAAGTATACTTTTCAAGTGTAAACACTACAACTTGAAACCTGCTTGAAATTAGTACGAAGTATACAATTGGGACACAGCTCACGCCTAAATAAGAACGGACGCCCTCTATTTTCCCATCTCCCACAGAAAACACTGCTCTGAACTGTCTGAAAACAGCTTGTTTGTAGTCCAGCCACTGTGACATCACAGGGATGAAAGCTGAATGCGCCTCATGTAACGCTCGCCAAGCGGTTAGTCCGACTCGCCCTTTAAAAACTCCCTTCCAAACACTAGCTACCCTCCAGCCAGTCAATGGACATAAAGTTGTTACTGTGATGTAGAGACAGAGCTCAGTTAAAACTTTATGGATGAAAAATACTTTTGTTACAGATTAATAACTCACCACTCAGAAACTCTTGCTCCAGTCCAAATTGCCAACCTGGTCGGCAACATGTACAGCTGAACTGAAGCCGTTTACCGGCTTCTCACTGACCCACCCTTCTCTGCTTCTGATTGGCTGGAAGTCCTTAACTACGAACTGCGCATGTGCAACTCCCAACAAAGATCATTTAGAGACAAGATGTATCACTCCATAGCTAAAACAAAGCCTTTAACACAAAAGAGGAGCTGCAGCAATGTGCAGTATGACAAAAAAATATAGTGTTTTTTGAAAATGAAACCACGTAAACCTGTTCTGGTACAACCCCTAAATAAGATAATAAGATAAGACAGACTCCTGAAAAGGAGCATAATACCACCTTTTTAACAAATGCAATAAAACTAATAGGACAGTGAGAGAGGTGTCAACGGAGCTCAGTTTGTACACAGCCACAGAGTTTGGCTAATTGGACCTCTTCTCAGGACTAAGGAAAAACACCTATGTGGCTGTGCAATAGGTGTGCAGTGAGCAATGAAATTTCTGAAACATTTAAATGTCACTTAACTACATTAGATATGCAAACAAAAAAAGTTGTCATGGGTGTATAGTTTCCAGTTGCTCCGATGAAGAAATCACCAACATGTCGGAGGTGGATGACACGGATGGGCAAATATTTATTACAAGGCTTACGGTTCCCTAAAAATCAGATTTTCTGTATTTTAGCATACAACCTATTTCATATATAGGAATGTTAATAATTTGACATAAGCTTGGATTAAAACAATGAATCAGCAAAGTCTAATATAACAACTGTGTAACACAGTCACAAACATCCTTCATGATGATGTGATTTTACTCAGCTCCTCGGTTTATATTTTTGGTGTACTGGACTGTAATTCAACCGTGGTGTTCTGTCGGGAGATCCAGTTATTTAAACTAATGGTGAGAAAAGTATAAATCCCGTAATACGTTATAAAACGGGGACATGGTGAATATTTTACAAGCACGAACAGGTTTATAATAAATAACATAAATAATATGTGAATTGTTATGCTATGAGTAGAGGAAAAGTCCAATGGCCGCTAGGCTAATTTTTGCAGTGTAAGATACCGTAAGCTTGAGATAATAATGGTGACTAGCAAGTTGTAGCAACTGTAACCCGTCATTTCGGCTCGAGCTGAAGTAAACATGCAACAGCCTGGCTGAGAGTGAGTTTGGGTGTTTAGGGAGGGGCAGGGGGCGCCGCTGTGAAGGAAAAGGTGCGCTGGATTTATAACACAAGACAAAACGAGTGTCATTGCGAAACAGCATGCGGCACAATAATGGTTTTAATTTGATGAACTGAAGCCAAAATCGAAATAGTGATTATATTTTGATTAATTCCACAGCCTTAATTCAAAGTAATACAAACAGAACTTATTGATAAATTACATTTACATAAATGCCCAGTATTATTTGTGTTACCTTTGGGAGTCAACCAAAGAAGTAGTCAGTTTTGCCATACAGCAAGCGGGCATTACAAAAAGACCAAGAAGCAGATGGCTGGAGAGCAACAATAAAAAAGAACAGAGACACAGACAGACACAAAGAAATAAAGACCATAGGGCTATTAGGGCTGATAGATGAGCAATAAAGCCGAGTGTGACAACGCTTGCACAGGCCGAACAACAACAAGAAAGGAGGTGAGAGAATGAGAGGAGAGTGATGGAGGAGAAGGAATAAAATATAGTTGAGTCAAGGAGCTGGAAAGGAAGATTTGCATACTGCCAGAGCAGCTTTGTGTAACTACTTCCTCTTCTTTTTTTGTGTGGAAGAAGAACTTCTTTTGGAGCTGCCCATAAGCATACTGAATAAAATAAAATCCTTGTGTTTGCTGGGAGGTTTGTTTAGCTCACTAGATTTCTAAGGAGAGGCAACACCACCGCCAGTTTCCCCAGTAACCGCATCGGTGGGATCTGCCCAGACCAGTGGGGAGGATGGCAGCATGCCACACATCGCCGACAGCATGCTAATATAAAACAGTTATGTAATATTGGATTAGGGGGAAGAAATTAGTATTCTTACGCTTCTGACTCAGCTGTAATAGGCAATATCTTGAAACGTTTAATTATATCACAGAAATGTAAAAACATCAATTTAAAATTGTGTTAAGAAGCATGGGAGCTTGGGCTGCATAGCTGAATCTGAAAACTGAAGCCTCTCTTGAGCATTAATACGGCCTGTGATGCAGAGTTTAGGTATCAAATGTTTTGCTTGAGTGAAATCACAGACTAATCAGTGTTAGATAAAGTTAATTTGGCCATTGGACCAAAGCTCCTCTTACAGACCTTTATCTCGTACAATGTGAGGAATGTCAAGCTACCTCATCCCTTTTTGTTCTTTTTATCAGTCAGTCTTTGAGTGAGGCTGTCGGCTCTGAGCAAGCAGCGGGGAGGGTACTGAGCTCAGCGGAGACTCTAAAAAGAGATTTAGCCAGCAGAAGAGGACACACGCAGACACAGCTGAGACGCTAGTTACACACATGAAGCTGAAGCAGGGTTCTAGCTGAGGAGACACCTGACAAAATGTTGACCTCCAACATGAGTAACACTGCTGTGCAAATTCCAGTGTTGACTGTTTGTGTATTCATGTATACAAGTAAGTTACTTATACCAGTGGTTTTGCATGTTTTACCCCGTTTACTAAAAATCAAATGTACCTTACATTAAGGTTAACAAACCATACTGCTGTTTTACAACCACTGTTTTACATTAATTTCTGTACAGTCTAATCAAAGCAGACTTTTGAAACTTAAGAAGTGTCATCTATCAGAGTGTACCTCAACTCTGCATTTATTGTTGTCTAACTTGCATTACTGCTGCATGGTAAGGCAGTTTGATTTGAAAAATCTGTTCTGCATTATCATGCACTGATAATGTAACTCAAAATAAATAATGCAGACTTGGTTGTTCACTGTGATGGCTGACATAGCTCGTGTTTCAAGAGTCTAATAGATTAATACTGCATAGAAATGAATGGAAACAAGTGGTTGTCTGTAATGGAGCAGAAATTCTATAACATGAAACTCTACACCATGCATTTGAATATACATTTAAATTACTGGCACAGCCCTTTAATCAAGCAACATTATGGAATTTAGTTAAAACAAAAATTCATTTCTCCTAGTGTCAACATTTAGAGAGAATTAATTTGGATTTTTGTTCTCATTTTGTCCTGGACTTTGTCCTTTAAAATCACCAACAACAGCAAATGGTAGTGCTGGAACCTTTTTGATTACAGTACTTCTGCCACAAAAGAAAACATGAGGTTCTTGGGTGGTAAAACTGGCTCTATGCCAGGCCCTTTCAGCTGCTGGACTAGAGCCAAGAAACCTGTGATGTTGGGTGTAGGCTGATGTCATCACCATGCAAACCTAACCTTGCTGCTAAGCAACAAGAAGTATCATGAGCAGTGAGGAGAGTTTGAGGTTAAAAATGGGAAATAATGTAAATGGGACATTGAATCAATTTGAAATTAGCTTGCTCAACGTCAACTTGGTCAGAAATAAGAGAAATGTTGCATATATTGGACAGTTTGCAATGAAAAGCTACAATAAATTGTGGGTTCTCTACGACACTGGGACAGAAACTTTAGAAATACTAAAGCAACTACAAAAAAAGACCACTTTTCCTGCCTTATCCGATTGTGTTATTAAGAGAGAAACGTTCATATGCTTAATTTTATTAATTTATAATTTTATAAATAATTTGTCAAAAAAAAAAATAATAATCTACGCTTCACTGTGATGAGAAATTCAAATATTTGCTGTACAATTACTGTACATTTCCTGGTGGCTTTAATCCATTTAAAAACATGCCAATAGTACAATTATAATATAACTATTTTAGTTTTGCTGCTTACAAATTATCAGCAGACACTTGTTTAGCATAACATTTTCTTTTTGTTGCCCTGTAGGTCTTTGAGAGGATTAGTGAGGTAAACACATGATCACATGCTCCATGTTCTACATCTTTCTCATGCCAGCTCACTAAACAGGTGAGCGTCACAGTGTACATGCAGGAAGTGTGTGAAATTTGGCAGTCTCTAAAAGGCTTAATGACGTCCTTCCTGTTTCTCTTAGTGACTGCCCTTGCTTTGAAAACAATTCAGAAGAACTCAGTTCTCCAGCAAGAATCTAACTGGCGGGTAGCATAGTTTCTAGAGAAATAGAGATTCAGTATCTGTGGAAGAAATTAGAATGGGCAAACTTACCCTCTACCTCCTCCTCGTCACAGATATGCTTGAGTAAGGACACCCCCCGGTCCAGCACCGCCTCATCCTCCATCCTGTAGTAGTAAAAGAGGAAGAAAGACTGCTCACACTTCTCCTCCAGCGACAACGTGGAGCCATAGCGCTTTGGCTCGTTCACCTGCAGTAAGTTCGGACTGGGGCTCAGTCTGGTGCTGCTGGTGGCGCTCATATCCACCCATTAAAGACTCATTGACAGATAAGCTATGTGACTACCCCAGAGCTCTGAGATAGCACCTTAAGATCTGCTTTACAGTTAGTAAACTACCCTCAAGTGTGAGAAAATGTGTTGTCCTTGAGGAGTCCAAATTGCGCAGTCGATAGGTACGGTGGAATGGATTTAATCTAGCGGAGGAGGGTGAGGGACAGGACAGGAAGTCTTTGCTAATTGGGTGTGATGGTCAGAGTGACTGGTGCTACTCGTGTGCAAAAAATGCCCTACTGACTGTAATTTGACCCCAACAAAATCTGGATCTGGCTCCACCTCCACTTCACCTATTAGACACTGAATCAAGGTGTGGAGTTTTATTACTGGGAAAAACAGATCTGAAAAAGTATCAAGTTAGTGTTGTGTCTGATTAGTCACACGCCCACACACACTACAAAGCCTCTCCATCTGGTCAGTAATGCCTGCCAGCCCCCACTCTCCACTACCCTCCACCTAAGAAACAAGTGGGGCATCACATGTCTGTCTACTCATCCGCCCTTACAGGATTACACTGGCTTTACTTAAGTGACAAGACACACACAAGCCCATGACAGGCCGGCTTGTTGGAGCCTCCGCTGCTCTCTGAGACATCTTCAAACTCATACCACCTCGTACGGTTTCCCAACAAACATCGACGTGAAAAAGAGTTTTAAAATTTTTCATTCAAGCTAGCTCAGTTGCTCAGTCAGCTAATACATGCTGAATGAACAAAGAAATCACTGAAGTCTTTAAGACAAACATATTTGCATCTTTATATTAGAAGCTATGTCAGGATGAACAGTTTTCAATAAGAGTAAAATTACCCCCCCCCCCCCCCCCCCCCCCAGATTAAAGGGTTAATAGTTGTGTTTCAATTTAAAAAAAAAATCAACAATGATGTAACATTGGTAGAAGGAAGAGGAGGGGTAGAAGTATTTGGATTAGCTGTTGTGTTAATTGGGGAGTTGTTTACCTACTCATATGAGGCAGTAATTTAATGTTGTGTCCGGTAATCCCTTGAACTGATCACATTTGATATGATAATTTCATTAATTCTTTGAATAATGTTCTCCAGCAGCTTAGTCCATTCTAGGTAAAAGTGGACTGTACAGGACAGGCTAAGTAAATTGGCAGGAAGATACCCTGGACATAACGGTCTCAAAAGGTCAAAGGTCAGCTACAAAACAATACACTTCCAGTTGGTCGGGATTCTGCGACCTGCTTAAGGACGTTTCAGCGCGAGATGACATTCTCTGCTCACTGCATCACGCTGCATAATCTTCACGTCCCATATACTAATAGATTTAGTCAATCATCTTCTTGTTTTGAAAAGTGAAAAAGAGTAAACAGGAAGAAAAGCACGTTTGCAGCAGCTACCTCTGCCAAATCATCAGTGTAATTATAACAAAAATCAGCACTTTACCTGAATTTCTATTTCTATTACACTTGCTATTACTCTGTGATAATATCAGCTCTGTGTGTAGACAAACAAATCTCCAACCAACACAAATGCATTTTAAGAAGACACCAACTTCTCAAACTATGTAAATGATCTGGTTCAACCTGTAAAGAGTTTTAAAACAACAGCATGATTTAGTTAAAGGTGGTCCTTTATCTCTGGACTTTACAACTTATACTGGCCTTCCTACTTCCTCCATTGCCACCTATGGAACAATCACAGACATAACAGGCCAAACTCCCCTCAACCTGAGCTGACAGCCCACTCATATGGAGTCATAGGAGTGCCATAAAAAAGAATAAATAATAAAATAATAAAATGTGCAAATATTAAGAGAAATACATAAAATAATAAATAAGTAAATAATAAAATGGTGAAATATAAAGAGAAATAAAAAAATATGGAAATATTATGCTAAGCATTTTCATTTATTTACTTCAGTATATATTTATATATTTTTATAATTCTAATAAATTCATAAATTAAATGTTTTATTTATTTTACATTATATAATTTCTTTGTTTTCATACCTTTAATTTTTTTAATGTTTTTCCCCTTTTGTATTGCTATTCCTTAAAGGGCATTAGCCAGCCCTTCCTGCCCAGGCTGAGCGTCAATATCTGCACACATGAGAATCTTGCATTGGCGGGAGCTGTTTAGCATGGACAACAGGAAGTAGACACGGTGCAGACGTCTGACAGCTGACATTTCACTTTGACCACACCACTACTGTTCTTCTTCATCCGTAAGTTGTTTTCTACCTAAATTAATGTTTATATATGTTCAACAAGTTCAGACATTAAATTTAATTTATTACAGTAGGGCAGTTGTTGGCATTTTGCGTTACAGACGTATTACAAGCTAATGCTAGCTAGGCCTGGGTAAAGTTAGTAGTTTTCTAACAACCTAAGCTAACACTAGCAAAGTAACTTAGCCAAAGTTAGCCAAGTTTACTGCTGGTAGCTCACTAATTTACAACAGTCGGCTGCTGTCAACAAGCTCGTTAGCTAGCATCTCTCCGCGCGAGAGACTGATGTTTCCTGTTATTTTGATCTTAATATACAGCATTGATGTAACATACTGGAGAAGTAGATGTAGCCCACTAGTCATTTGTGTGCTGATAAAGTTTACACTTAATAATGTAAATTTCTCAGAAAATCATAGACTTAAGAAATAACTAGCTACCATAACAGAAAATCTGAAGGCTTTGATGTGAATATAAGCAAGAAATATTTGTCAAAAAGCTATTTGCATTGCAGTTCACCTGGTAGACGTGGTGCTTTGTTAAAAGAAATGATTAGGATCAACACACAAGAATGTAAAGACGTAATACAAAATAATGTTTTTGGCCCACTTCCTCCTCTCAATTCACTCTGAGCACTTTGAGGGGAATCCCCATAATACAGGTAGACAGGTCAATTGCAAGGAATAAGACTTACTTTTCAGTCAATTCATTAAACAGTTCACTATTTAGTAGTTTCACTTTTAAATCCATGTCATAATGCATTTAAAAGTGACAACTGTGTCATACACTCAGCCAGCGGAAACGTTTCCATTTCAAGGTCTGGATATTAAATTAACAGACTGTAAATAAAGATGGAGCTGTGTAGAAATTATATTTAGTTGAAGAATGCATTGGGAATATTTTTTGCTATCATGTTGAATAATTTAAAATAATAGTGACCAGCTATTAAAATTATAAATATGCAAGATGAATACGACAGCATCGAATATGGCCTTTTAATGAATAATCTCCATTCTGACAAACAAATGCTGTTAATGTCTTCCTGTGGTTTGATTATTGTACAAATTGATATTAAACTTAGTTGCAGATATGTACCATAGTAGAAAACTGACTTAGACCAACAATTTAATAAAGAATGTTATTGCACATTAAAAATAGCAGTAGAATGATTTTACCATGGTGAAAGGCCAAAGTGAGCTTAATTATGCTAAGACAAATTTAGTAGTAGGTAGTAGGTTTTCAGTTCTGTATTACAAACAGTATTAAGCATCAATAGTTGACAGTTGACATGATAACACACAGTGTAGAAATAGTAACATTAACATTACAGAACTAATGTTGTTGGATTTGGGCTTTAACACACTTAGCAATAGGCTACTGTGTAAAAATACTGTTTAATGTAGGGATGAAATGAACTTGAACACAAAAATAGCCCAGGCTAGCCAAACCTTATGTGATGGTGATATACAAAGCTGCCACTTGACAATGAGGAAATGTAGCCATAACACTGTCCACAAACATGCGGGGCTCGTCTGTCTTTGTCTGGCAGCAGCTGTTCCACCTGCATCGTTGGGTGAGACAAGTAATGCAGTGTGGAGGGCAGCGATGACAGGCGGGTCATGCAGGTCCGAGACGGATGCCGGTGACCTCCTCAGGTCATCTGGTACTGCTCTTACTGGTAGGGACTGGTCAACGAAACAACCCAAATATCATCCAGTCCAAAGTTGGTCCTCGTGGTCTCCATGGACTGCTGAGACAGACTGGCTACGGATGGAAAATGCATTGCGATAGGGACTGATTCTGATGTAGGGTAGCGATAAAAAAGTTTGAAAACCCTGACTAGCTAGCTACCATTTGTTAATATGACTGCAGAATTCTCTGTTTTAGAAATACTGAATAGAATTATATCGTCCAAATTAGTCTGCTATATATGATATTAAAATCTATTATACTATTATGATAAAAAAAAATATGATTACAGGAAATTAAACTTAATTGTGTATGTGTATTTTGTGTTGTAAATGTCACTGTCGATGCTTTATGCACCACGTTAAGATTGCTAACATAAATAGTGTGAATTCACTAAACCAAATTTTAATGTATCTTTAAAATTTTGGACTACAGTCAACTTATATTGCTAAATGCCTTTTTTGTGACTCCCAAGCTTCCTCACACTCATTTTTCTTCACAATGAATGATACTAAACTGATTGAATTACTATGAATCAGTAAGCAGTACAAAAAATGTTTAATCTACTAGCTAGTTTACACTTGTTGCTCTTTTACTCATTAAGAATCTGTGTGTTACATTAATGTAGGAAGCTAGTTGGAACATTATTAATAATACTCACCGGTCTGGTAAATGTAAATGCTCCGTATTTGTATAGCGCTTTTCTAGTCTTTTCGACCACTCAAAGCGCTTTTACACTACATCTGCATTCACCATTCACACACACATTCATACACTGAGCCTAAGGGCTCAGACAGAAACTAACATTCACACACATTCATACACTGGCGGAACAGCCACCAGAGGCAATTCGGGGTTCAGTATCTTGCCCAAGGTGAAAGTGAACCGACGGCAATGGGCATCCCAGGACATCCCACTTGAAAGGAATCAAGTGGCCTTTCTTTTTCTGTTGGCTGGGTGTGGAGTTAGGTGGGTCACTTGGATCATCCCAAAACCACAATCATCGTACACATAATAAGCGTGTTAGTGACTAGTAACATTAACTATTCACGACAAAGAGAGGGAGTAATGCTTGCCCCAACCTTTCTCCAAAAACACGGGCCAGCTGTGTAGTGTATAATATCAATATTAAATAATAAATGCTGTTTACAATATAGATTACCAATAATGTTAATCAGTGGGCTTGATGTGACTTGTTTATATGTGAGGAACAATAAATACACATTAACATTGTAAAAGTGTGAGCAACCAGCAGAAAACTTAGCTAACATTAGTTAAGTTACTGTGCTAGCGTTAGCATAGGTTGTTAGCAAACTACTAACTTTATCTGGGCCTAGCTAGCATTAGCTGAACATTGTCTGAGGTAGAAAGCTACTTACCAATCAAGAATAACAGTGTCAGCATGGTCTAAGTGAAATGCCAGCTGTCAAACCGATACCACATTCACACTGCAATGCTATTTCATGTTGTTCATGCTAAAAAAAACCAGCTCCCGCGTGTGCAGGAATTGACTACTTAGCCAGAGCAAGAAGGCCCAATCAACGCCAGCTGATTGATCACTTGGGAATAGCAAAAGCGGAAAGAATAAAGAAAAATAAATGCATTAAAAATAAATAAAAGACATTTTATAAACATAAACAAATACATTTTAAAATAAACAGAAAAAGAGTCATATATGCAAAAAAATATATATACATTTTCAAAATAAATATACAGAAATAAATGAACAAATACATGTGAAAATTTTTTTTGTTATTTCTATTTCTATTTCCATATTTTTTATTTCCCTTAATATTTCCAAATTTATTTTCTTATTCTTTTACAGGTTTATTATTTTTTATGGCACTCCTATGACTCCATACACTAAGTTGTATTTATACACCAAACTTAACATATTATCAGACAAGGGGAGGAAAACATGCTTTAGTGAAGTTTATATGTTTGATATGGTGTACGACTAAATCTACTGTCATTGCTGTATATTGAAATTTTTATAAAATTGTTATAATTTTGAAATGTTATTCCAGGATTTATTTTGTGATTAAAAAAAGTTACTTATTTACCTTGCCCCCCTTGCCCTGCTTTGTCTGTTCACTTGAGAAGTGATTTCCTATATTTCCCACAAGGCATTCAGCTTGCTTTTACCTTCAGATTTTTAAGTTTGCCTGGTGATCATGTGTACCTTTTCCTAAACTCTTCTTTTTTCCTAGAATTAGTTTTAGTTTGAAGGCCAACAATCAGAATAAACCCTGACAGGGAATGGCCGGATAGCCATTAAATTAGTTGGCAGTTTTTGTGGATTTGACATTCTACCAAAATGATAAACATTGGCTTTAAAGATTATATTATAATCAACAAGCCAATGTCATTTAGGGATATAATAAATTCTACACAAAATTTAAATTGCACAATGAAAGATAAGCTACGGCAATAAAGGTTAGGAATGTTTGATTGATTATTCTACCACGTTTTAATAATGTGTGCATGCAATGGCTTTAACACAAAAGCAGCAGGTTCAGCAATAGCACAACAAACACAGTGATGGTGCAAATTTCTTGTGTACTAGGTAGGCTGCTGATATAGGCTTGTACTTTGCAGCACAAAGCATCGGTTCAGAATATAATATAATATACTATATATTACACACACAATGCAAAAAGAAAATAATAAGGTGTGTAAAAAGGCCTGATTGCAAGTAAAGTGCAGATTAACTTTCATTTTCAGGCTCAGTAATCTTTGTGACCTTAAAAAGGTACAATGTGTAAGATTTGGCCAGAATTTTAGGTCTTAACATAAACAGAATGTGAAGCAGTAAGCTCTGACAAAGATGTCTATGTATTGTGTTGCAGAAATATCTACTGAAGTTAGCATGCTACCCCACTAGCCTCGGCCTGTCCTGTGTTCTAACACCACTTGTGATCTTATTCCAACATGAGAGGACGACGATGTACTGCTGCCCCGAGAGATTGTCAATCAATGCTGCTGCACAAGCTGCTGTCCCTCTCTCTCTCCCACTCCCTTGTGCTGCCTGACCTAAACTTTTTTGTCACCTGCCACCACTTGAACATCCCTGTCTCTGACTGGGCAGGCTGGGTGTAAAATTGTCATTGTCCTGGAACACAGGAGGCGGAACGGCCGCGAGTCCCTGCTTCCTGTCGACGCTCATGTTAACCTATTGGTCTCCTATCAAAAAAATTACACTAGCAACACCTGTGCTTTTAGGAGTTTAAAAGTTTCAAGGTGGATTTTTCCTTTAATCAGTATTTTAAGTTCTGCATGTATTGATGATCAATAGCTCAACCTTCAAACAACCTTATTAGAAGTTGTGCAAGCAATCAGAACTTGATCAGCTGTTACTTTGCACTACAACAGCATATTAGGGGCATTGTAAATAAGTGGAATTCGTGTTATTAAAGTGTGGTATGGCAATGTTAATAACACCTAGGATAAAGTTCCAGGCAGGGGAGTTGGGGATGGACGCGGCCTTCAGGAGGCTACATTAAATTCGGTGTCAACGAACACTACAAAACGTAAAAGTCAAAACTTAAGGCTAAAATTACTAATTTTGGTTCATGAAGTCAACTTTCTCTCATTAGGAAAACACACAATGACTGTGATGTATGCAACAGGGTATAAATCATGATCCCTTAAATATAATATACATAAAATGTATTTAACTTCATTCATCAGTGTATTATCACATTTGTCTGTGTCGGTTCTCTCCTTCTCCGTGGCTGCCTGCGGCTACACCTCACCTGTCCTTGCATCTGTAACTTCTACTGTCTTCATCTACACTAGAAAAGTGTAGATGGGAATGTTACGGAATGATAGGGAATGTTTCACAACAAGATTTATTATATAACTATTACTAATCAAAACTCAGGTTTAGTTCAATATATGTTACAGGTTGGGATTCGGAACAACGGCTAGTATTTTGGGACTCTCACAATTTTTTCGGGATGTTTGGTCACCCTATTAACAGCAACACTCACATCTTCACTACTTCCACCAACAAGTATTAAAATATACTTCCTTATGACCAAAAGCAAAACAATTGGAGAAGATATTTTTAAATGATAAAACAAGAAATTCCCCATGCACAGTAACAACAGTCAGTGCTGTTAGGTCACAGAATTTAGCAACACTGACATGAGTTTACTATATGTAGTAAACTCATGTCAGGGTGTGGGGGGGGGCTTGTTTTTGATTTTTCATATTAATAAATGACTAAGATGTGACATGCTGTTAGTTGCTTTGTTGCAGTCCTTCATATCTGCTTATCTGTCTGAAAGCTCCACCTCTTCTCTTCTGTCTACACTGACTCTTGTCTTGTATTATAAATGACTGGGGGGAAAAACTACTACACTAGTTCACAAGTTTCTTTTCAGTTAATTTATGTCTTTTTTCTAGGAATGTCTTTTTTCCTTAATTATTATTAATTTTATCTACAATGGCCCTAATACGCCGTCATATTGCACTCTTGATTGTGTTTTAGTTATCTGTTCTCTTCACAGATAACGTATCAGTCTCCCTGTCCTTGTAGGGCCTACAGTAAACTGCATGTAGCCTACATTCACTATCTGTTTGGAGAGGAGAATGTGTTCTCTGCACCCAAACTGATTCAACTGTCGACGGAGTGTCCAAACCATGGAAACATCAAACAGCCTGAAGGCATTCTGAGTGTGTTATGGTATACAGTATCTGCTGCAGCCATTGCATAAGATATGTATAAATGTGTACAGGTCACGTATCTAGTATCCTGTCCTCCAATCAAGGTTGCAATGTCAAATCCCTCATGCATTGAAGGCGAAATGCCGTCAGATATCAGATTTCCCTGAACGTCATAAAGGTTTCTCTATACAATGAAAGGATGCCTACATTTTCTGTTTAACAATTTCTTCCGTTGCACTTTCGTGTGACACTAGTTTTGACTGTGTACGAGGTTGAGGTTGTCACACAAACCACACCAAAAGCTTCCCTGCTTACTCTAAATGAATGGAGGTCACATGGGAAACAAAAAGCAGGACTCAGCTTGGATTTAACATCCTGGAACTGTGATTCCAATGTTATCAGGACAAATGTCAAATGGCCTTTAAATCACTCGATTGATGCTATTCTGCCTGATTTTTTTTCTTAATTTTTAATATCCGCCTTCTCCCCACCCCATTTTGTGTTTTGGACTTTGACTTGAGGATATCACTATTACTGGAATAACAACAGATTTAGATTTTTCAATGTGAGGCAGTTAATTCAAACTCTAGCTAGTGTTTTCTTCTGCATCAGAAGGGGAAACATTTGGGTGATGCAGTGTCACTTTGACACTGTTTAGTGTCATTTTAGTTTACACTCATATCTGGGGTTCATCTCCAAGGCTGGGATCCTTGCAAAGCAATTACATGGCTGTTCACGTCTTGACGCTTAAACTTTTGAATATATTCAAACCGTCAATTACCTTTAAGGAGTTTGGTAACACCCCACCCTGTGTAGTTTGCCTGTATAGAGGGGGTTCGTCAAAGTAAATAAAGTAGCTGACATTTAAATCAGATGAGATCTGAGATCACTATTGGAAAGCATCGATTTCACCTTCTTGGCAGTCAGAGCACATGTTGTAACTCGGGGGCTTCATTACCGTACCACTTGTTCCTGAAGTGCACCTACTCTATAAGCATTTATTCCTACTTATATTAAGCATCAGTAGCTGTTTGTAGGCTCTTCTGCACACAGGTGTGCCCTTTTTCAGTTAAGTAACAGTCAAGTAACTCTGCGTAGAGTGAAAGCATTCCTGTAAGCCTTGTTGAAGTCACTTACTTCTTGCTGCTGCTCATCTCTTCAGGTTGCGTGTGATAAATCTCCTTACTGAATGTGTTAAGCAGAGCGGATCACCGGAGCGGCTGCTGATGTTTAACCTGACAATGTAACACATGGGGAGGTCATTCTCTGCTCCCTGTGGACTCAATGAACACTCACAGTCTTTCACAACTAAAGCACTTGACTTGAAGGATATTACACAGCACAGGTATCATAGTAAGCCGTATTATGGGCCTGCTGTTGGTCCAAAAACTAATGACTGATTTGATTTTTTTTTAAAACATATTGCACCAAAATATCATCACAGGAGCACCATAGGCACACTTTTTTAAAAAAAAGAAAAATACAGCAAAGATCACGCTGACACTCTCTTTTGCACCATTGCAAGAAGTGTAGCAACCCAGTGATACATTTCAGGACCCTTTACTGACCAACAGCAGACGTTATAATGATGAATCATGTTGTAGCTGCTTTGTCTCCAAAACTCTAATAGTAAACAGCACAGGCGTTTCAAATATCATCATAAATCATGCTAACTTGTCCAACGAGCTGCTTGACCAAAACAAAACACACTCCAGCTGCGTTTCACTAAAACTTTAGACCACACAGGTAGCGTGACTCAAAATACATAATAAAAGCGACATAAAAGCAAACAAGGTCGCTAAAGTCCTGAAGGCATCAGTGACACGCTGTTGCCTAGACAAATTATTAACTGGAATATTATGGTGGGTTATATTCAAGACGCCTCTTCACACCACATGGCCTGAAAATATTAGTTTCACTTGTCAACAACTTCGAGGTGGAACAAGAGTAAAGGACTTACCGCTGCTTTTCTGATCTTTGGCTGCGGTGGCATGAAGGTAAAGAAGTCTACTTCCACTGCGCGGGTGAGTTTGTATATGGCATTGTGCGGCGGCTGCGCTCAGCATGCTGCCGCCTCTATCAGCTGGACCATCCTTCTGTCAACGCCACTCCTCCGGTGGGAGGTCAAACTGCTCCGCTGCTGCATCATCATAGCCCTCCACACCCTCCGCTCCAGTTCATCATGAAGTCAGCAATCTTTGGACGTTATTAAAACATGCACAACAATAAAAGGTATTGGTAGTTTTGTAAAGTTTTAAAAAACTGCAGGTTGATAAAATAATAATGAAACGTGCATACAATAAGATATACATACATTTCTCCTAATTAAATAAAGAGATAAAGAGGCTTAAATTCTTGATAAACAAAACTGAAACTTAATATACCCCTGATATATGGAAACACAGTTGAATAAATTCTTTCTGTAAGCATCTCTGCTGGTACTTGCACCAGTAAAAATGTAAAAGGTAGCCTATGTGTGGCACTGGTAAAATGGCGTGTGAAATGAGATATTATTGTGGTTTTTAATCCCAAATTTTACAGATACACAGACATACAGCATCCCAAACCAGTATATTTCCTCAGGGATACAGCAGGTGCAGCTGGCCAATAGAGATGAACCATCCCACAAATGTTTTTTAATTTATTTATTATTGTCATCATCGCTGATATTTTTTAAAAAGATTTTATTATATTAAACACATTTTCAAGGCAGTTTATCCTGCCTCTGAATATCCAAGTCCAATCAGCCGCAGCATCGTGTTCCATGAAGTAGCCTACTTACCATTTCCGGCAATTACAGTCTGGTTGAAAATCGCCCAGATCGCTCTGATAAACTGTCATGTTAAGATAGTTTCTTTCTAACTGCAGGCACTGTTGGAAACTATTTCTTCTGATTTATACAACATCACATGAGGCAGCGCCACGTGCACGTTCAGGAGCAACATGGCTAATGTTACCTCAACTCCGGAGAGCAACAAGATCCTGTCATTAAGAGAAATAGGCCTGCTGTTCAATTGTTGTAGTAATCAGGAAAAAGTCATTGGCAACTAAAGAAAGGCTTTCCTAAATCATTCTGCCAGAAAGGCTTCAGGAAGTCAGTGTAACGTTCCTGCAGGGTGGGTGGTTGAGTGGGTCAGACACAGGACTTTCATATTGGAGGTGTGGGTTTGGTTCCTGTGTAATTAATGTTGACTTATTGTTTTAATCCATCAATGATTTTCCCCTAACCCTTACCAAAAGCTTTCTAACATGTGTTGAAAATGTAAAATGTTTCAAACATGTAGTATTAAAAGTTTGATATGGTTTAGGCACCAAAGAATTCTTGGCTAGGCTTTGCTTAACTACAGGTGCCATACCTTAGTAGGCTACATATGCTTAGTATGATACATGATTGATTGAGTTTTGGTATTGCACCCCAGGAAAATGCGTATGCCGCCACGTACTGCTCTTCAGGGATATTCGTCCCGCATCTCTCTGTAATGTATGCAGGATTACTGCAGTGTCTTCACAGAAGAGACACTTGCTGGGATTGTTTATTTTTTTCAGCTACAGACGATGTATTTTAAATCTAGAGCGCCATCTGTTGGAGGCACGTGGTAAATTTAGCTGTCATTACCTTCATTACATAAATTATACACCCATAGCGCCCTGTTATGTCATGCTCACTTTAATTGGTGTAATGTCAAACAGTTGAAACAGGTTATTTAGGATGGATGGGTAGGAGGCAGTTAATTGTCTATTTTTGGTCCAGAACCTCTTGGGTCAAAGGTTTATTCAAGTGTAACTAACTCCCCCATGCCTCTTTCGGATTATCCATCAATAACAGGTTTAAAATGGTTTCAAAAGAGCACACATTTACTCAAGTCCTTAAGTTGAAGTTACCCTACTGCAAAACAGGAAAATCCATCAGGTGACAGTTACCACGTTTCAACATATATAAGCATGTCAGGGCTAAGTCAGGGCAAATGAACAAAGAACATAGATTAATGGTTGTCACGGGTTTCTTTTCCTTCACAAGTAAGGGAATTAGCCTACCAGGGAAAGTTAAAGGATTACTTTACTTGGAAATAAAAAAAGCAAACATTAAACTTGATAATCTCCTCTTGCTTTTCCCACCAGTTTCAGCTTTTAGTTAATGACTTGAGCTCAAACCAATTTGCTGATATCTGAATAGTTTACCTTAAGTGTTACAGGCTACAGCATAGACAACCTGTTAGTCACAAAAATAGGTGTAGGCCTACTGCTTTTTATAAAGTAGTTAATGTCATTCATAAAATAACATTAGCTCTGTTTTTACGTGATAGATAAAAAAAAAGTTTTTTGCGGATTTCCCAACACTATTGGCTGCCTGAAGTAAAATAAAATAAAGTGAGCTAGTTACTGACAACTTTTACAGAGTTGCTTCAGACAGTTATTGGTAATATTTATCACAATTTTGGCAAATTTTCATGGCGGTTTTAATGGTTCGAGCATGCCTACCTCAGCAACACTATTCTCTCTCATATCCATCAAGATCTTCTTTTACACAGTCTATGATGAAGATGCATTTTCAGAGGGAAGACTTAATGGGAGCAACAAAGAATGAGACCCTGACCATGAGGTCGAAATGAATCAAAAGATAAGGGGACATCTTTAAGCTGGGTTATTGTCGTTTACTCTCTTTGGTTTCATCACTATGAACAACCCCTTTTTCATTAGGCCTATGGCAAATGGTATGTATTAGGTCTTGTCTCTAATAATAGCCCATGATTGTTTATTGATTTTTGGTGGAGTAATAATTTAATTTCAATTCAGTTTTATTTATATAGCGCCAATTCATAACAAAAGTCATCTCATTGCACTTTTCATACAGCACAGGTCTAGATTGTACTCTTTGTAATATTATTTACAAAGACCCAACAGTTACCACCACGAGCAAGCACTTGGCGACATAGGCAAGCAAAAACTCCCTTTTAAGAGGCAGAAGCCTCGAGCAGAACCACGGCTCAGGGTGGTTGGCCATCTGGAGCCAACACAACATCCTTACAAAAAAAAATACAAACAGTAAAAGTAGTATTGGTAGCCTACAGAAAATGAATAATTGTAGTGATAATTATAGTAATATTAATTATAATAATAATAGTACTCGTAGTAGAAGCAGATGTTGTGTAGGAACAGGAGGGCAGCAGGTGACACACAGCCCACAGCTCCAGACTCCAGAAAGAGATAAGAGATAGGAGGACAAGCACAAGACTAAGGAAGAGGGAAGAAGTGGAGTTAGTAACATGCATTAATGGGATAAGGTTGCATGCATCAGTGCATCAGACCTGCAGTCTAGGCATATAGCAGCAAAACTAAGGGATGGTTAAGGACTCACCTGAGCCAGCCCTGCCTGTAAGTTTATCAAACACCTGGAACACAGCTCATTGTATTGAACTGTCATTTTACTTTTTTTGCATACTTTCCCATATCTACCCATTAATATTGGAAAAATGTTTGTATTCATATCAGGATATTGGTTTCACCCATGTCGTGCAGTTTAGGTTTGTAAATGTTTAACTTTTTAGAATTAGAAGGGACTCACTTGAAGAGAGGTGTGCAATGATGCCATTAATGTTCAATCGTTCAAAAGCAAGAAATCTTGTCTTTATTATATAACACTCAGACTCAGCATTTTTCATTATCTGTCCACACACTAACCTTGGTTGCTGTTTAACATTCTTACAGTCATTATTCTAACCCTGCACTCAGCTCACATTCTTCAAACTTTGACTGGATTACATAGGCCTACAGTAACTGGAGATTGACATTTAACTCGTATGAAAGTCAAGTTTAAACATTAGTTGCTTGGGATGTTAAATGTTTCACGTGTCATCTACAGCAAGACACGCTCCGATACCTGATACTGTTTGAAAAGTTAGGGCTTATTGCCAAAACACGCTGTGACTTCTGCTGTCAGGTGACTATCATCTGAGCGACATCGTCTGTCTGCACCACCTAAACTGAGACTGGTTATTTTTGTAAAGGATTTTTAAAAGTCCTGTATATCAAAAGTATTTTACACATGTACTTTAAAACACATTATGTAAGATTGGTACGTATGTCTGAAAGGAGATTCACCAAAAAGTTATTTGATTAAGCCATTTCACATGGATACTGCTTGGCAACCCTTATTTTCTATTAATAATTGACACATTGGCGTACATTGTTCGTTATTTATAAATATATAAAGATATTTATCCATAATAAAAAAATGACATTGTAAACATTTCAGGGAAAAATATATTATGTCATTTTCACTTACGCAGAATTTGAGCACTAATCAAATTTAAAATAAATTTTCTATGGATAATTATAAAAGAGAGACAATGCTCATGATGTGCTTACTTATACAATAATACAATAACACAATAATACAGTAACAAAATCAAACACAGGCTACAGTATAGAGAACACAGAAATACACACTATAAACAAAACAGACAGATTGAAACAATAGTGCGATGAGCAGAGTGCAAAGGATGCAGGAGTAAATTATTATTACCATTATTGTTGTTATTATTATGTACATGTCGGAGGTGGATGTGATATACAGGTGCACATACACATACAAGTATACACGTACACAGTGTGATGGAGCATGGTGCAAAGGACGCTGGAATAAATAAGTATTATGTGCGGTGTTATGTACATGAGGTAGGTGGATTTGGTATACAGTATAATATACAATATGACAATATACAGTATGAACGGCTCTGAAATAGAGAATGATGAATAAATAATAGGTGGTAGCCAGTGAACAGGTGGCTGATTAGAGACAGAGTTACTGGGTTATTGCACAGGAATTGTTCCTCACACTGTGAGTCAGAGTCAGCTGTTCATCAGTTCAGGCTGTATGCCAAATCATTTGGGGAAATTAATTCATAACCATGATTTTGTAATGGCTTTGAATGGTTATTTCAAGATAAATACTTTCATCTGAACATGCCATAGTCAAAAGTAAGAGATTGCTGTCTTGCTTTTACCTTCACAACTTGAATCTTCCTCAAGTTGAAATTTGTTCTCAAAACAATGTTTTATGTTTTTATTCATAACACAAAATATTTTTAAAGGTTAACATCGTCAACATTTCTCAAACAAATTGGTGTGAAAAGGGATTCTCCCTCATACATGAATGTATAATGCAAAACAGCAACATTTTTAACCCAAAGCATGTCAGCATTTCCATGTTTGTGCCCATGTACGGCAACTTTTATTTGTGGGGGGAAAAGGCAACAAAGTTGAGAGGAACAGGAAGACAGAAGTTGGTTTATAGTTCCCCAGATTTGCTTCAGATTTCAGTTTCAAAACATAAAGTATTTGACTTGATTTTTTCCTTTAAAAGAGGATTTGAGATGCATTTGCTTTGCTTGTTGGCCCTTTGTAGTTTGAAATGAGTATGTTGTGACGATGCTGCTGTTTAAATCCCATCTTTCCACAGGGTTTTATTTTGTGCCAGATCATGCCTTTGATGTAATATTACTCCATTTTAGTTGCAAAGAAACTGTTGAGCTAGACAAGGTACATTTACACTGATCTTTTCAAAATGTCCCTGATTTAACCCTGAATTCGGTAAGTGAGCCTCGTTACACAACAACTTTTGAAAGAACATTCTAGAGATGATGTGAAAAATAACTACCAAAAACCCCTGGAATAAAGCCAAACAGGAGGCCAGAAATCTGGCAAAGGAAATGGAGACGGATTGTGCAAAAGCAGGGCATAAACACATGTGACAAGACACGTGCTGAAAGGGAAAACAATGAAAGGAAAACCGAAAACAATCTAATAATTCCATGAATTTCAGTACATGGTCTGGAACTGCCTTGAAAAACCATCATGCAACTTGATACTTGGTACTGTTTGACACGGAATTATAATCAGGTCATGAAAATTACAATTGTCCTGATCGGTTATAAATGTATATTGTTTAGACTAGTGAGAAAAGGGCAGCATGCTTTAATTTGCTGGGCAGATGTTCTCATACAGATGTGAGGTTTCTAGTGTAGTAACCATCAGTTCAGTAAGTTATGCGGCAGAGGCCTGTGAGGGGAAACAGAAATGCCTCTTCCCTCATGCTTCTTATCAGGCCCACCTTTGACTGACTGCTTTAAAAACACATGGGGTACTTATTTTCAGGCCACATGTTTCAGGAATAATATTTTTTAAATTCATATTGATGCTAACTTCTGCAAATAAAAGCTTCTCGGATCCTATAGAACATAACATAAGAATACCAAATTAACAAATTAAGAATTACTTTATTGTGTGTTGGTTAGCTTGCCAAGTGACATTGTATCCTGTAATATGTTGTATTTGAGCAAGTGAGTATCCTACATGCAGTTGAAAAGTCATTGTACTGTCAATAGAGTCAACAGTTGTGCAAGCAGCTCTGTGAGACTGTATTTAGGCACAGCAGCGTTTTCACTTAAAAGCAAACATCAGCTTGCTAATGAGCTTACAATGAATGCTATCATGCTGACGTTTAGCAGGTATTATGTTTACCATCTTAGTTTAGCATGTTAGCACGCTAACAGTGCGACACTAAACTCAAAGTACAGCTGAGGCTGATGGGAATGTCATTCATTTAGCATATTATACATTAGTTAGGCCTATTAGACAAATGATTATTGTTTACCCGATGAAAAAGTAAGGGAATCACTAAAATTGAGGAAGCCAAGTTTCATGGCAGTCCAGCCAATAGTTAACCTGTGTCAAAGGAAAGCCACATCCAGATGTGAACTGCTGGTTTCTGTCCCTTAAGGTGCACTCTTCCTGTTAATTTTTACTTTTATGTCATTGCTCTCAAAAGATTATATCATGACAAAAGTGTTTTATAGTGGTTAATGTGGCTCAGTGGTTGGATTAAGTGGGCTTTAATGGAAAGTATGTCCGATGTCATGCTGATTAACACTGGAAACACTGGGGCCAGAATCAGATAATACAAAACCTTAAATGGCATATCTTATTCTGTAAGAGCTAAATAAAGCTACTCTCTCCATTAAAAAAAACAAAAAAACATTTGGAAACACATTGGAAACAAGTTTGAATGGGAAACATAACATTCATGTCTTTGTATATCATTTCAGGTCTTAAATATTAAAAATGTCACACTTGGGAGGTGCAGCTGGTCAGAATAAAGGAATGAAGTCAGTGAAATGTCAGTGGAGAAAGAAAGCACTGACTTCAGACTCTGTTATCTTCTGCCGTGTTCTTATTATTGACTGAATAGAAGTCCTCCATCTCCTCCTATTGTCCATTTTGGGTATTACATGTGAGATGGAGCCCCCTCTTTTGTTTTTCAAGCTTATAAATAACCATTAACTTTAAACCGAATTGAAACCTTATTCAATTCTGCATTGCTGTATGATTTAATTCGTTTGTTTAGATTTTAACTTGGTATCTAAACTGAATTTAATCACCGTAGTGACCATAAACATTGGGTTTACATCTTTTACACCTTTTCTTCTCAATCCACGTGTTATATATAAGTAGGCCTTTCTACAAACATGTAAACAATAATCTTGCTGTTGTCCTTTTTGTGAACTGTACCTTTTATTGTTTTCCAGCAAGCTGCGCTGTTTCGTAATGTTTAACACAGGAGTGTAAAAATCGTTAATCAGAGAGTCTAAGAAACAGGAGAGGTCCAAGAGCTCCGGCGTATGTCGCAATGAATCATGGGAGGATCCAGAGGCTCAGCTCCTTTCATGGATCTACCCACTTATGTCTATGTATCTCCCACTGGTGACTCATCTCTGTTCTCGTGTATTATCTCTGGTCATGTGAACGGATTGCTGGACCGCTGACACAGCGCTCAAAGTCTCGCGAAATTAACAACAGATTTAACCAAAATGCTAGCTTTGCCTAGCTATTTCCGGGTCAGGAGGAGGCTGTGGAGGACGGGACGAAAGGCGGATAGATTTTTGTAGAGATTTTGGAGCGAAGTGACTGGTCTATCGATTGTTATGCTAACCACGGCGGTGCATGGCCGCAGTAGCTAACCGCCCCCCCCAGCTAGCTGACCGCTGTCTACGCTGCGGAGTGACCCGTGACCCACTCTCCGGTCACATGAAGTGAATTTGGACGTAGGATGGCGGAGCGGGATACACTGCAGTCGTCTTCAGAGGTTTCAGAAAGTTCTGGGAGACGTAACGTTAATTCCTCAGATGAAAATGGACACGTTGACAGTCCAGATGAGACCCTCTCCCCGACTTCGGTTATATACTTCAAGGAGGCTTTAAACTCGTCTAACCTGAGGTTTGGGAGTGCAGGGTCGCTGTCCCCCACCCTGCCTCGACAATATGACTTCAGGATTGAAAGAATCGAGTCTAAGCGCAGAAGTAAGTGCTAACAAAGTTTGAAAAGATGGTTAGCCGCGTAGCTAACGTTACCCTCCTTAATAACCTAATTTACTAAGATGAACGTTACCTGCAGTTCGTGTTGCTAGCTTGTTAGTGTCGTTAGCTAACTTTCTTCTGTCCCTGGAAACAGCCAACTTAGCTATTGTAGGAATATTATAAATAACAAACTCTCTTGACAAATGATTGTCATCCTTAAATTTACTTGCGACAAACAACAAAACACCTGTTTTCTGAAGTAAATGGCCTAGGTGGCGTATCGGTCAGTTAACACAGCTCATGTCAACAAGGTGTGTAAACATCTGCCCTGTGAGCAAATCTGCTGCTGGAGTCATGTGTTGTTTTGACAGACTTGGTTGATTGCTTTGCAAAATGTTATGGTGGATTGGAGTCATCTGTTGTTCACATCAAAGCTGCCTGAGATAAATCTGAGATGTTTCACCCACGTTTCCACATTACCTTACCAAACATTTGCAGTTATGACAGTTGTTCACTGATGTAACTGAACAGATAATACATGAAAACTAGTTACTTGCAAGTTTCCTCTGTGACATTTTCAGAACATTGTTTATGTCTTAAACGATATGTCATATATCAGGAGTAAAAGCGAAGTAACCACACACTAATGTGTGAGGAGCTCAATAATGGTTGTGCCCCGCCTTATCTGTGCTGTTTCTGTAAACTAATAATTGTCTGGGATTGGGTTCAAACTAGGGTTGTCTCTTCTTAGTGGACTGGTCGACTAAGACTTTTTACAGGGAATTAGTTTGGTACTGAAATGAGTTGGTCGCAATGAAATTAATAGCTCATAACTACTTATTTAAGTCATGTATCAAGCAAAAATGCTGAACAGTCGTTGGTTTTGGCTCTTTAAATGTGAGGATTTGCTGCTTTTCTTAGTTATATGTAATTGTAAATTCAATATCTTTGGTTTGGGGTGGGGAAATGATGGTGGGCACTGTTTTGAACATATTTAAAAATAAAATAATATGAGATCAATGTAAGGCGGTGACGTGCTGCCTAGCTTAAACCAGAGAAGTTGCCATTACATGGTCAGTGTCTTGGCCACAGGGACACCCGTGCACTGGTCTTCCTTTTGCATTAATCTGTGACAGAACAATAATTCCAACACAACAACTTGACCTACAGCAATTCTTTAATTAAATTAGTTGAAGAAATCCTATGATTCTCTCTTTAGGTATGGTGATTCCTATTAACGCCTTTTATACAGCAACTTTTCAAACAATTATGGAAAGTGGACTGCAAGCAACCAGACACATAAAAAATGACTGATCTTAAATATTGGCCTTTCCTGGTTTTTAAGGCTGCTAAGCAGTCATAGCGAATGTATTTTCTCAGTTAATCTGACTGTTGTAGCAGCGCAAAATGCTCTGTCTGGTGTTTAAAAAAAGGATTTCTTAAGTAGGAATTGAAAAAAACATGATAACCATTACATCCCGGACCTTTGGCCTTACTGCCTTATTATCCTTGTTGCTCACTGCTGTTGGTGTGTGGCTTTCCTGCTGTAGCCAGCTCAGTAATTGCATTGTCAAATCACAGGCCCCTGCTTCAGGTCAGGGGACGCTGGTGATGCTTGAGAGACAGATGAGTCCTCTGCTGCATCATTAGCATTGGCTGGGTACTCTGGGGACCCCTCCCCCCCCCCCCTTTTTTTTTTACGCATGCACCATCTGCTCACGTGATAGTGTGTTGCTGTACCCAGCACTACCGTCAGCCATCTTGGTCAACACCCACCCAGTGCATTCACTGCGGTGCACAGGCAGTCCAATCACAGTGAACCGATGCGAAGCTGACCGGAGAAGGGCTGTGATTTTCAGCACGGTGCTCTCTTGCATTTTAAATCCCTGGCCTGCACAAAAGGGATAACAAGAGGTCGAAAAGGAGGAGGAGGCTGAGGGGGAGAGGGCAGGGTAGCCTTTCTCAAGACAGCAGCGAATTTCACTCAGTTATAACAAGGAAGGGGAGGATGATGCAGGCATAAAGAGGAGGAGAAGCAGCACCCTTTCAAACACCTGCTGAAAGCTGCTGTGGGCCTTCCCCGTCTTGGCCTTTTATCCTCTTTGTTTTTCATCCTCTCTAATTTCCTCTCCTTTATTTTTATTGGGGGGGGGGCTTCACTGGTTCCTGGAACAAAAGCTACTGCGCCTTTTTCCCTCGGTGGTGTTGGTTTTGCTTTGCATCAGCTGAGTCATCATGTCTGATCTGACGCCTCAGAGCGAAACCCCGACTCCCACCACCGACAAGATCACCCAGGCTGCCCGGGAGACCATTTATCTCTGCAACTTCCGCGTGTCTGTCGATGGCGAGTGGCTTTGCCTCCGCGAGCTCAACGACATCTCCCTCACCCCAGACCCAGAGCCGGCCCATGAAGGTAATGTGACAGATTAGCTCAGCATCCGAGGAGGTTTGTGGGCACAGTGTGATCTCTTTTAGGGCGTGGTGATTCACAAGGTCCCCAGACACTACACGTTTCATCTAGTGAACTGTGCTAATGTGTCCTGTTTGAGCTGTGTCATGATGGAGTTGAGGGGAAATAAGCCGCGGCCGGGCACCAAAACAACCAGGAAGTGCCGGTTGATTTGTTGTGAGAATGTATTCGCTTGCAGTAAATCAAAAAAGGATTTGATAGATTTGCTGTCTGTTTTCCCTGTGTTCCCTATACAAAATTTAACAGTCACACAGCAGAAATAGGTTTGTATTTGTATGTTTTCATACTCTCACTGAGATGTAACAAGAGAGGACACAGCTGAATTCAGGTGTTTTTAGCTTTGGCAGTGAATAGGCAACTTGTTTTGAACAGATTGATGCTGCAGTATGTACTGTAGCTTCTTCCATTTGATGGCAAACACGCTATCTGTTGAACACGAAGGCTTTCCTCTTCCTCATCTCTTGCCACTTTGAGTTCTCTGAGTACAGATAAGGCAGATCGGCAGGTCCACGGTTTTCTTGAGGAAGGGAGGCAGCTCAGATTTTCCTCCAGCCAGCTGGCAAGCTCAACACTGCAGCACTTTGTCTACTGTAATTATATTACATATTAACAGAGAATGACAGAAACATTTGTTTTACTACTATAAGATAAAATAAAAATAAATAAAAATAAATAAATAAAAACCACCAGTTCTGAGTTAGATGACAGTGGATGGTGTTTAGTGCCAGTTTCTTGCAGTTTGTCTTGGTTTAGCAGGGGAATTCTTGTATGTTTCCGTGGAAGAAGCTGACTGTCTTTACTTACGTGTGTTTCTGCTTTAAAGGGGGAAACTCGTTTCCTTCAGTCATCAGAGTTTTAAAGAAATGCAGAAATGTTGGCCAGAAGGTTTTAATCAGTTGTTCATTACAATTACCGTTTGATGAGGAAAGCTTTTCCTTTTTAAAATCCTGATGAAGAATTACACAATTGTAGCTATAACACATCCAAATTATTGCTCTAACTTCCTTTTGATTTCAATAATTTTGTGCTATAAATAAAAATGTTCATGCTCTATAACTATAGTCCATGCAAATACAAACTACAGACCAAATTTATGAATGTATTGATAATGTAAACAAGCGCTAAAGGAAAGCTTAACTCTATAGGACTCCTCTACTAAAAGCCTTTTAGTGTCTGTTAACTACTTAAATAAATAAATAATTGATTAGGCATACTGTAGATGTATGGATCACACCGAGAATTAAGTGCTTTATATGGTTTGGCAGATGTTCCTTGTTGAACCATTTTCTCTTTACCTAAGCTATCCATTCTTTTGGGTTTATATTAAAATGTATATTTCATTTCCTGGAAAACACTGGATCTTGTGTTATTAAAGGAAATATGCTTCCCCCACCCCGGCCATAGTCTGTGTCATTCCTATGAGGACTATAAGGATCTTTTCCTGTGTGTTTCTCTTTTTAGATCCCAAGGATCCCATTGCAATCGAAAGGCTTAACTTGATGAACATGGCCAAACTGAGCATCAAGGGCCTGATCGAGTCTGCTCTCAACCTGGGGCGCACGCTTGACTCTGACTATGCACCTCTCCAGCAGTTCTTTGTTGTGATGGAGCACTGTCTGAAACATGGGTTGAAAAGTATGTAATGGCACACGTCGTACTGTCATCTGTTCAAAACTGCGTGATTAGTGGCTGTAAAGTTTGAAAATGGCCTCGGCAACTGGCCTATAGGAACAGTTTGTGTAGTTTATTCCCAGAACACACATAAAATCTACAGTTTGTGTAGTTGTGAGGAATGTTTACAATTTTATTCCCCACCTGCTAAGACTGTCCATCAGCCACAGGGATGTACGAGTGAATATAATGACAAATCTGCTGATTAAATGTTCTTTATTTACTGAGGTTAGTGTATTTATTTTTAGTCGTTTGTGTTTGCTATTGTTAAAAGATTATTCCTGGGTGGTTTCTGTTGCTCTTTATTATGCCTACTATGATAACGCAATTCCTCAAAAATGTAATAACTCAACAAGCACTGTCTCTCAATCATCAGCCAAGAAGACCTTCCTAGGGCAGAACAAGTCATTTTGGGGTGCGTTGGAGCTGGTGGAGAAGCTGACGCCTGAGGCAGGAGAGATCACTGCCAGTGTGAAAGACCTGCCTGGCCTCAAGTGAGTCTATTATATCACTTCCCTAAAGAAGGCCGACAGATTTGTCCCTTAAAATATCGTTGGTTTTCTCAATACTTGGTCATGGCTTTACAATGCCGTAACAAGATGTAATGTTAAGGGAATGACTCCTTTTGGCAGAAGTTAAATGCTGCCATTTGGAGCTGCAAGTTGCCATTGTTGAGTAAAGATTGCAAGGAGTATTTTTTTATGTATTGTATTTCACTTGTTTAGTTTCAGGTGTATTTATACCCACCTCTCCTTTGTTCGATTACAGAACTCCCCTAGGAAGAGGGCGTGCCTGGTTACGACTGGCCTTGATGCAGAAGAAACTGTCTGACTACATGAAGACCATCATCAACAGAAAGGACCTGCTTAGGTGTGTTTGTATCGTACTGAGTTGAGGCCCACGGCTTCTGGAATAAAACATTTGTCATTGTTGTTACGTCTTGATTGTAGGTCTTATTTTACCCAAGAAGTATTTCAGCACATAATGCACGTTTAGAAATGCTTAAACAAAAAGCAGTTTTCCGGTCAGTGACTGGATTTCTAACTCTCGTCTCTTCTCTGTAGTGAATTCTATGAGCCGAATGCGTTGATGATGGAGGAGGAGGGTGCCGTCATCGCCGGGCTACTCGTTGGACTAAATGTCATCGATGCCAATCTGTGTATGAAGGGAGAGGACTTGGACTCTCAGGTAGTTCTGCTTTCACTTCCACTTCTACCACCGCTCAGAGCAGCAGTAACACATGAAAGACCAAACTGGAAAGCACCTAATCTCTGACTAATGGTTGCAGGAAGAAGAATTCCCACTTCCTGGTTCTTACACAATGCTGCGTTCATTTTTTTGTGTAGATTAAACTGTCAGATCTGTCTCTGAAATAACTGACGGTACCGCATGACGTTTGTGTAAATAGATATGAGCACCAGTAAGCGAGACAGTGGACAGGAGTTAAATCACTTTGATTTAGCTTTAAATCTGAACACACACAGGCAAAAATATGGGACCTGTGTGCCATAAGTCCATCTTTGTTTACATTAAAATGTTCTACTGTTGTTGTGTTTACCCTCATCATTGTTCCTGCAGCAATTCCATAGACAGTCAGTAGCCTTTCCAGAACTGCTCAGGAATCTCTGTTTCATGCTCAACTGGTCAACCATTTGGGAACGAGGCCAGAATGACTGGGAGGATTGGCAGGCTGCCAGTATGTCATCAGCTTAGTAAACAAGTGTCATTCTACAATGAAGTGAAACCTCTCCTGTCACAAGCCTCTTGTTAATTGGAGGATGTACTGCCTGCCAAGGTTTTTAGATAACCTGAATGCAAAACGTTTTTGGATTAAAATGCAAATGTGCGAGGATCTTACTTTTGGATTTTCTTTTTCTTTTTGGACATAAGAGCTGCAGTGCAGTTTTCACTTGTTTCACAACTGATTTCCTCTTTCTTCTTAAATTACTTCTGCAGGTCGGGGTGATTGATTTTTCAATGTACCTCAAAGATGGCGGACACAGTAGTAAGAGCGCCGAGGGGTGAGTGCTGCCTTTCTAATCATAAAACCACTGGGAATTTTGTGTCAGTCCATTTTAGGATCTCAAACAATATAACAGTAAAACCACAGTAAAGTCAGCAGGTCGGGCCTTTCTTTCATGGGTTTAGTTGTTTTGTTTTGATTTGATCTTTGTAGGTGACATCTAATCTATTTTTATAGACTGGTCATTAAGTTTAATGTTTATCTGGTCAGTTGTTTCAATAATCCGCCACTTATTATAGTGGTTATTCGTTTGGTGTCATCAAATTTACTAATAGTCACTAAAACCTGAAGATATTCAATTTGTGAAGATACCGAAAAGCAGAGCGTTCTCCCATGTCAGAGGCTGGGACCGTCAGATGTTTGGCATTTTTGCCAGAAAACTGACTTAAAAAATGTGTCGATTATCGAAATAGTTTCAGAGTAATTTTCTGTTCATGAAATCGTTGCAGCTCTGCTGGCATTAAACAAGCTGTTATTGGGGATTTAAAAAAATGTTAAATCTAGAAACTGATTTGAGATCTACTGTACTGTATCTGCTGCGTCCTTTTGTTAGAAATAAAGAGTTAACTTTAGTTAACTTAACTTTCGGTGTAACTGTAACACCCATGTTTCGTCACTGCCCTGCTGCTAACTTTGGAAAACAGAACATGGCTCAGCAAGATGCTAAAACATAAAAATAGGATCATCTTTGAGTCTGTATTTCCATTCTGATGCAGATGATTCATACATCAACTTTTCTGTCATTATGAAAGTTACAGAAAATATTAGCCATTCTTCAGTGGGCTGCAATCACTGATAAACAATTGATTATTAAAATTATTATGTATTGTAAATGGTACAGTGTCTTTTCTTCTTCTTCAGTGACGGTCAGATCACAGCGATTCTCGATCAGAAGAATTATGTGGAGGAGCTGAACAGACATTTAAGGTTCGTCAGAGTGACCGTCTCTCTGCACCGTGTTTTGCAGCTCAACAAGCTGTCGACTAATGTGATATTTCTCTCTGTTTCTGCTTACAGCGCATCAGTAAATAACCTCCAGGCCAAGGTGGATGCACTGGAGAAGTCCAACACAAAGCTAACAGAAGAGGTGAGAGCCATACAGAGCTGCACTTCAAATTGTCTTTCTTTTCTGCTTCTCTGCAAAGCTGCTGGGATTCTTCGTTTACGGAACTGTCGTTTGTCTCCACAGCTTGCAGTGGCCAATAACAGGATCATCACTTTACAAGAAGATGTGGAGAGGGTAAAGGAGGAAAGTTCATATCAGCTGGAGTCCAGAAAGGTGATCACATCATCAGTTTAATTAAATAGTTTTTTTCCTTCCTAAATTTTAGATAAATCTACAATGAACAAATACATTATGATAATCCAGTACAGTATTAACTATTTAGTCATAAATGTCTTCCAAACGCTGCAAATTTAAAATCATGTGTGCACGGATGAGACAAATGATGATAATAATTAGCCAGGCCATGTGGTCCAAGGTTCAGCTTTATTGTCATTATACAGTCCCCTCCAAAAGTATAAGGCAAATTCCTTTGTTTTTGTTGTTCACTGAAGACATTTGGGTTTAAGATCAAAAGATGAGTATGAGACAAGAGTTCAGAATTTCAGCTCTCATTTCCTGGTATTCACATCTAGATGTGTTAAACAACTCAGGACATATCACCGTTTGTATTAGACCGCAGCATTCTTAGGTGAGCAAAAGTAATGGAACAAATAATCTTAAAGTAAATAACATTTAATATTTGGTGGCATAACCCTTGCTTGCAATAACTGCCTCAAGCCTGCGACCCATCGACATCACCAAACTGTTGCATTCTTCATTTGTGATGCTATTCCAGGCTTTAACCGCAGCTTCTTTCACTTCTTGTTTGTTTCTGGGTGTTTCTCCCTTCAGTCTCCTCTTAAGGAGGTGAAATGCAGCTCTGTTGGGTTAATGTCAGGTGACTGACTTGTCCAGTCTGAAACCTTCCTTTTTTCCCCCTGATCAAGTCCTTTGTTTTGTTGGCAGTGTGCTTTGTGTCATTGTCCTGCTGCATGATAAACTTCCTCCCCATTAGTTTCAATGTATTTCTCCGTAAATTGGCAGACAAAATGTTTCTGTCCACTTCTGAATTCATTCTGCTGCTACCATCATCAGTTACATCATCAATAAATATTAATGAGTCTGTTCCAGAAGCAGCCATACACGCCCAAGCCATGACATTACCTCCACCAGGCTTCACAGATGAGCTTGTATGCTTCGGATCATTAGCAGTTCCTTTGTTTCTCCACACTTTGGCCTTTCCATCACTTTGCTAGAGATTAATCTTCGTCTTATCAGTCCATAAGATTTTGTTCCAGAACTTTTGCGGCTCATCTCTGTACTTCTTAGCAAATTTCAGTCTGGCCTTGCGATTCTTCCTGCTGATGAGTGGTTTGCATCTTGTGGTGTTGCCTCTATATTTCTGCTCTCTGAGTCTTCTTCCAACAGTGGATTGTGATATCTTCACCCTGCACTGTGGAGGTCGTTGCTGATGTCACTTACTGATGTTTTGGGGGTTTTCTTCACAGCTCTCACGATATTTCTGTCATCAACTACTGTTGTTTTCCTTGGCCGACCTGTTCGACGTCTGTTGCTCACTACACCAGTAGTTTCTTTCTTTTCAGGACATTCCAAATTATTGTGCTTGCTATGCCCAATGTTTGTCCAATGTCTCTGGTCGATTATCCTTCTTTTCTCAGCTTGACAATGGCTTGCTTTTCTCCCATAGACTGCTCTCTGGTTTTCATGTTGGTTTATCCTCTTTAACAGGAAATGCAGTCTTTATAGGTTTGAACCAAGGATGAAAACTTAGACTAGTCATGCAGAGTTATTTAATGTTTGGACAATCAACCTAAAAGGCAACACCTGGGCAACAAGAAATATCTTGAAAAATGGGTGGGTTCAAACAAACGGTGGTATGTCCTGAGTTGTTTAACACAGCTAGATGTGAATACTCATACTCATCTTTTGATCTTAAACCCAAATGTCTTCAGTGAACAACAAAAACAAACAAATTTGCCTTACCGTTCCAATACTTTTGGGGGGGACTGTACAATACAGGATTGCACAATGACATTCAGTTGGAGCCTCCTGCATGCTACACACATAAAACGTATAAACAAATTTTCAAGTATTTAACAAAAATTGGATAGAAAAATATATAAAATAGAAAAAAGTATATGAAAGTAGCACTAAAGGAATACTAAAAACTAAATGACATTTAAAAGTTACAAGGTAGGTTATTCGGTCACATTAACAGAGTTGTAAAAATGAAATGTGGTTTGTAACTCCCTGCAAGTAAAAGACATACAGTTATGTGGACATCAAGGATTACTCTTCGCCTTCAGACAGTTCACTCTGTATTAAATATATAAAGTCCACTGACCATCATCAAAACAATAAAGAAAAATGTTTCTGGCTCAGTGTAACATTACATTGAATGGATATAGTTTCCTTTTGGCAACTCATGTTGTGATCATAAAATTATTGATTTAGTCATTAAGGTTAAGATGGAAAGTTTAAAGTCATCATTAATTATCAGTGGTAACAAGTACTTTATTACTGTACTTCAGTAGTTTTTTTTCAGCATCTGTACTTTACTTCAGTATTTTAGTTGTTGCAACTTTTTACTTTCACTTCGCTACATTTCAAAACCAAATACCCGACTTTTTACTCTGTTACATTGTGCACGAGACCTCGTTACATTGTTATTAGTCGCCTATGCAGCGCACCTGAGTGGAGCAGCATTTAAAAACAACTGTAAAACTGATAAAGCTGGCTTGGTGTGAATCAACTTCGCCCAGCTAATGCGACACCGGCATACAGTGCAGCGCAGAGCTGGACGGCCCCGCCTCACTCTCATGTCAGTGGTGAAAGTGAGTTTTTACAACTATGATGAGGGCATAAAGAGGGACTGTCCTTCTGGGAACGAGAAAAGAAAAAAACTCAATGAGAGTGAACGTCTGGTATTATTTGTGTTCTCTTCTCTCAAAGTCTGAGGTCAGCAGATAACATGTAGCCTAATGTTAATGTGCAGCTGCAGTGAATCTGTCTGTCCTGCTAACCAGCTGAGCAGCGCAGCTCTTGTCTGTCTGTGTCTTGGTTGCTTGTCAGACTGTGACTAAACAATGTTGAGTGAAACATAACTACTACGTTTGATAAACGCCGACGGGCCACGGTGTTTATAAACTGCAGCTCGGAAAATATAATCACGTTGCAAAAATGCGTTCATATGCGCGCACGTAATTAAACTCACGCATTCCAGCATCTGAAACATCTGTGGGACCAGTCCAGACAGGATGTGAGGGCACTCGTCATACATCACTTTAAAACAAGACAGTGAAGTTAAGTTATGGACTCATACAAGATGGGAAGCAGTGGATTCGCATCGACTATTAAAATGCTGATTAGCTGGACAGGCAATATGGATGCACATTTCAGTAAATGAGAAGCATCACATAATCAGCCAAGTCATTTTATAAATAGTTTTTTATATTTGAAAATGTATTGAAGGAAATCTGGAGTTTGAATGGGCCTGATGGAGCTAATAACATTAATATAGAAAATAGCTAATTTACAGGGGCTGTGCTGAAGTTTGTCAGTAGAGTAGATACTGGATCATCAGCCAGTACCAGCACAGTTGATCCACATCCACCCTCAGCCAGTACGAGCACATGACACAGTGACCCAGCAGACTGGCCCCCAGTCTTAACAGACTTCATAAGGACTGAGTTGGTGTGAAGAGGTCTGTTCAAACCAGCGCTGGACTTTTCTGGGTTTCTATTCAGGCTTATTAAAGAGGGAGGACTAGTGAGAGCATTGTGGTGTCAGGTGTGACTGTGAGCTCTGTTTTTGCACTTTGAGTTGCAGCCAGTTTGTGACCGAGTGGTTACGTAGCTGGTAGAGTTTTGCAATATAAACATCTGAAAACTGAAACTAACTTTGCTCTGTTTGAGTCCGTGAGCTGCACTTTATGAGAGGTGCTGAAGTTAACATGTGGGTTTTTGGTGAGATTGTGAATTGAGAAATGTTTCAGTAAGTTTTGTCTCATCTTAACATACCCAAAGTCAAACGGGGTTCTGTGTCTGTCAGACGGTGTGAAGGGGATACTACCACAACAGCAGAGCAATAACGCAGACTTATCCTACTTGTCCTCTTGCGACTCAGTTTTCCGTATTGTGATTCACTATACTTTATAATGCTGTATTCAAACCTGCCTTGAGTGAATTTAAAAAGATAGATTGCGTTTTGTAAGATCAATAGATTTTGATGTGTAGTACTTGTACTTTTGATTAATTAAGTATTTTTAAAACTTTGGCTTGATTAGGTTTATACTAGATGACTTTTACTTTTACTTGAGTGTCATTTTTCATGTGGTGTCTGTACTTTTACTTAAGTATGAAAATTAAGTACTTCTTCCACCAGTGTTAATTATCAGTAGACTAGTTTCAGGCTGTATGTTGTTTCTTGATTTGTATGTATCGTTGAGCTGTCTGACAAATAGGTTCAGGGAATGATTGATATTGACTTTAGTTTCACTAAACATTAACCAAAATTTAGTGGCTTTTCATCAAATTTCAACTCCATAATTTAACAGTAGCGTCTTTCAACTTTTATTACAATTGTATCGGGACAATATTATATTTATATATTATATTTATAATATTTAACGATGTTGTTTAAATTAATGATCAAATGTCCATAAAAGTAAAACAAACTTTTTGTTTTATACAGGTGAAGAGAGAGAAATAACAGTGGAACACTGTTCATTGCATTAAACATGTCGTTATAATTTATCCTACATATGTCATATTTTGGCATGTATGGGACTGATATTCATGTCGTGGCATTATTCAAACATATTGGCCGGGCCTGATTCACCTGATACCATTTTGACTGGTGATATTATGTTACGTGACTTCTTCCGATTAACTACTATTCTCAAAGGCAAATCAGGACTGGCTTTAAAGTTAAATATTTGTACGATATACATTTGCAATGAAAAGGAAATTTGTTTTTCAGTCCTGTAATGTTTGTTTTCAGGCATTAAGAAGCGACTCGGCACCAGACGGACAAGCGCTGGGTGAAACACGCAAACAACTCAAAGAGGAAACTTTGCTTCGATTGGTGCGTCTTTTTCTTCTCTCATGTTTAGATTTCAACGTTGTCATGGAATTCTGATAAAGCGTTATATTCCCTGGGGAAAACACTGGGACATGTGTTGGTGTAAATCTAGTCGGTTGTGCCTGTCCCTGTATTTAATGTGAGCGGTCTGCTGCTTGTGAAGTGTGTATCTGAACTTGGAGCTGATCTCTGTGCAGGATGTAGAGAAGGAGCTGGAGGTGCAGATCGGGATGAAGCAGGAGATGGAGATGTCCATGAAGATGCTGGAGAAAGACATCTGTGAGAAGCAGGATGCCCTGGTGGAGCTCAGACAGCAGCTGGAGGACCTTCGTGCAATCAACCAACAGCTTAGCCACAAGTCACAGGTGAGGCTGCCTTTCTGCTCCAGTCACTTCACGTTTGTGCAGGAAACGTGTTTGACCTGCTGGTTTGTCTGTTTCACAGACATCAAAATGTCATCATCTATTTTTCATCTTTAGTGTTTATCTGTCAAATGTTGGCGATGCAATTTGGCTACTAAGCAGCCTTCGCTGTGTGTTTTTTTTCATACTGCACAGAAATTACTTGGTAGTCAGGTCCTAACACCTGCCTGCGTTTGAAATGTCAAATGTGTTTTGTTCCTTTTTACTGGGCAAAAAGATATGGTGGCAAAATGCACAGTGACTTATATGAAAACACTTTGGATTCTTTTTAAGACCGGGAAGAACAGAGGGTTTTTACTGATAGTCTAAAGACAGAGGGTGTCGTATGCTGTAAATTTGTGATATTGGGCTGTATAAATAAAACTGAATAACCGAGACGGTGAACACTGCACTGACTTTTTTTTTTTAATTACCGTCAGACTTTTTGTTGAGGTAGGAAGTCTTTGCACTGCGTTAAGGTAGACTCCAGCCATGAATATCATTTTAAGGGTTTTACTGCTTTATAATATTACTTTTTCTTGTAATGGTTCAAAATACTACTACTTTATTCTCAAAAATCCTGACTTCTTTCTATAAATATTACATCTTCATTATTGTTTCTTCATTTCAGTTTTCTCTACACCGTAATCTCAAGCTTCACCGCTGTACGTAGCAGAGTTATAAGCTCCGTGCATGGCCTTGTACCTTTGACATTTTATCAAGGAGTCAGATAGTTGCCAGCACAGTTTTTAATCTTTTTGCACTGATGATTTAACCAGAAGAGTTTTAATATGATCCAGGCAGTAGAAATGTCATCTAACACTGTCTATGGGAAAAATTACTTTTACCTCTGGAACCAGCAGCACTGAATTAAAACGAATTAATTAAAACACTGCTGCAGACAAATCATTGAAATAAAGGAGCACCAAACTGTTCCAGTTTTTAATGAGACAAACATCATGTACTGTACTAGTTATTGTTTCCAGTTGACTAACATCATCTGTCATCTTCTTCAGAGTGCAGATGCCAGCTCTAAACAGAAGAGTGAAGCAATCACTCGCCTGGAGGAGAAAGTAAACCAGATGACGGGGACTGTAAAACAGCTGGAGACAAGGTGAGGACGATTCTCCACGGCCATGATTGGTGTTTTGAATAATTATTACACTAGTTTTTCTTCATGGGATCACTTGCCTACAAAAACATCTTATTGTTCTGTTTTCATATTTCTCTCCCCGCTCTCCTTGCCATTATTCTTCATTATCATTATTTCTTTTAATCGTTCATCAGTGAGAAACATTTGGTGAAGCAGGCCAAAAACCTGAACTCAGCAGCAGGGAAGCTGCTGCAGCTGCAGCAGTAGCTCTCCGCTTTCATGAATCTGAATACAAACATACAACCCTGCCTAATATCGAAATAACCAAACTAGGATGTTCTCTTTTCTGTACAATGCTCCTTTGTTGTTGAAAATAAACTCATTTTCCCACAACGTCCTGCAGTGGCTCTCCAGCATCAGCTTTGAGTAGTGTGGACTGAATCGATCCTTATAGCAGCCCTTAATCCTTGTGTTCTCTAACAGATGTTTGCTACATCCGATTTATACTTTTATTTGGTAGGCATTTCTTACAAATACCCCATTAATGCTTTCTGGCAAAGGTAAGACGAGGAGATGGCAAAGTGTTCGACAGTCTGTTGTGGACAGACTTAAGATTTATTGCACTGATGATTAACGGACACATTCTGGATATTTGGAAGGTAGTGGACTTGCTGTAATGTTACTCCAAAGAATATGACCACTACCAGAGACTGTGCTTGAATATTTTCGACCAACAGAGACGGAATAAAAAAAGAGAATCTAAAGTGATGTTCAGGGACTGATATCATTTGGAGTTCCACATTCGAGTGTAGAAGTCCAGTACAGGAGCAAGATAAAGTAAGACGACAAAAGGGCAAAATAAATTTATTAATTTTGAAGTGTATGTGAACATAACATTGGTGTAAACTGTAGTAATCATTAGGCTAATAAAACAATAAACAAACACAGCCTGCTTCATCTTCTTTGTCCTTGTTGGCTTTTAGTCCTCACACACTTGATCTGTTTGTCATTTTTGTGTTGTTTTTTTATTAAGTTTTGGTTGACTTCTCTTTCCAACCATGTTTCTTTTCATCAAGTTTTCATTTTACCATAAGTTTACGTGACAAACCCCCCCCCCCCCCCCCCCCCCCCCCCCCCCCC
>NC_060167.1:7036030-7058431 GCF_021292245.1 Micropterus dolomieu | reverse complement strand
CTTGACAACCCCCCCCCCCCCCCCCTCCCCAAACCAGATGCAAACAGGCTGAGAGAGAGAGGGATCTGGCTTTAGAGGCCACCCGGCTCTTCAAACAGGACTTCGGAGACAAAATCGAGAGTCTGCAGGCAGAGGTGGAGCAGCTGAGGAAGCACAGGTAACAGGAAGCTGTATATAAGTAAAAGTGTGTGTTTTATTAAAGGATAAGGCTGGTGATATTCTTTATTTTTCTTAGTGTCAACAAATCTCATGAAAAGATCCAAACCATCAATGAATGTGTCCTACTGACATGTATTTATATCAAAGCCCAATATATCTTATTCTTCTGCATCTTAGAGCTCCAAAAACTATTAATTGCACTGGGTGAAATGTTCCTGCATGCTACCACAAATACTAGAGCACTAAATGTGTATTAATCCGGCACATTGGCATGAAAATAGTCCTCAACAAAATATAAACGTGTGTTCACTGCGTGTTTGTCTTGTTTCAGGTCTAATCTGGAGCAGGAGCTGAGAAAAGAGCGAGAGCGAAGGAGCGAGCATCATTTCGACACCGGGTCCAAACGGGCCAGCACTCCTCGTAGGGAGAGGAGACACCCCGAGAGCATACCAAAAGTAAACCTGGCATAAGAAAAGTGCAGAATTAATGACAAGTGAAAGTCTCATTACTACTGTCTACTTTTATACAATGAGTGTGTATTTTACCAACAGCGTCCACCAGAATCCCCATCAGTCAAAAAGGAGAATGACCAGTTAAACACAGAACAAGAAGACAAAACAAGCCTGAGCTCCAGCTTGTAAGTAGTTTTCAAAGCTACAGCTTTTAGAAAGGATATAATCATTTGAGGAAATATTGTTGTTTTTTTTCTTTCTTTATGTATCTGCTTCTCCTCCTTTAAGGTCCTTGTCACACCATGAGGAGGATGAACAGGTGAGGTCAAGCTTACCAATTCAATTCAATTCAATCTAGCTTTATTGGCATGAATGTAAAACAACAATATTGCCAAAGCTACAAATAAATTACAAAAGAACGATTAATTTTATACAGTTCATTAAATAAAGCAAATAAAAAGGTAAAGTGTGTGTTTGTTTCTGTAAAAAAATAAATCTATATCAAATGTGAAATAAAAAAAAACCCAGAACAATTACTAAAATAAGAAACAATGAAAATAATAATAATTTGGAATTTCAGAACTATTATTTAATATATTTATCAGTCTATTCTGAGTTCTCACTGGTTGTCCTCAGTTTGATATATTTTGCTGCAGTTATTTGATTTACATTCTCCCAGTAAATAGGGGAGTTTCTGTGTGTCTGATATATTTGTGAAATGTTTGCGAAGTGTTTTTCTCCTAATTTTTTATATTTGGGGCATGAGGTTAGAAAGTGCAGCTCTGTCTCTACCTGTCCCCTGTCACACTGGGAGCAGAGTCTCTCCTCTTGTGGTAGCCAGCTCTGTCTGTGGCGTATTCAATATATATTTGTCTTTCTGCTTGTTGATAATTTGGTTTGGTCTGCTTGAGTTGCTGTCCTGAGGCTGTTGGGGACTTGTTATGCAGAGAGCCTCAGGACCAGCTGGCTGAGGGGACTCTTCTCTGGTTTCAGCTCCTGGCATGTTAGGGCTTTGTTAACTGATTTGAAGTTATTGTAAAATTGATCTTTTCTGTATTTTTAGTAAGAGGGGGTATTGGCCGAGCTCTGCTCTGCACAGGTTATTTGGTGTTTTTCTCTGCACCTGCAGGATGCTCTTACAGAACTCAGTATGGAAAGATTCTATGATTATTTTGTCCCATTTCTCAAATTCATTATTAAGTTTTGGCCCCCAAATTTCGCTACCATATAGAATTATTGGTTCTAGTACAAATTGGAAAATTTTAAGCCAGATTTCCAATGGAATATAGATTTTAATGTTTCTTTTTATTGCATAGAAAGCTCTCCTTGCTTTGTCCTTCAGGTCTTTCACAGCCATGTTGAGGTTTCCTGTGCATGTAATGTTGAGGCCAAGGTAAGTGTAGTTTTTTGTATGTTGTAATTTAGTGGTGTCTAAATAGAAATTGTGTGTAACCTGGTTTCTGTATTGTTTCTGAAAGATTATCTTGGTCTTTGCTGTGTTTACTGTCAGGGCTCAGGTCTGACAAAATCTCTGCAGGAGATTAAGGTGCTGCTGTAAACCTTCTTTAGTAGGTGAAAGCACCACTAAGTCACCTGCATACAGCAGACCTCTGATCTCTGTGTCGTTCAGGCCAGGTACCGTGGAACGCTCTAGTTGGTTCGCTTCGCTAATTCATTGATATATAGATTGAAGAGAATTGGACTGAGATTGCATCCCTGCCTCACTCCCTGGCGCTGGGAGAAGAACGCTGTTTGTTTGTTTCCAATCTATATGGCACATTCACTTTTTGTATACATGTTCTTAATCATATGTTTTTCCTCTTTCAAGTAGCCTATAGAAAAGACCCTCCAGACTTTATGATTGTTTTCTAACTGCAATAAAAACAAAGAGGATATTCTATAAGGAAAAAAACCCAATCAACTTTTAATCCAAGTATTGAAGTGGTCAATAATGGACCACTTCAAATAAAACACTCTTTTCACTCTTATCATTGTCATACATGCACTTAAGTGTATGCGTTAAGATGCAAACACGAACTGAAGGAGGAATGCTAGTATTGATTGGGATATTTAGAAAATCCCATAAAGCCTATATTTAACACCTTATTATTGATTGATTTTCTGCAGGACGAGTCACTCGTGCAGATCGGTCATCCTTCCATCTGTACGATGTGTGAACAGGACGACTCCCTCTTGAAGACAAAGGTATGAGGATGAAAAAATGATTCTGAACTTTGCTGAATCAACTTCTCACTTGTTAAAAAGGTGTACTATATTTAGTCCCACTATAAGTCAGAAGAGGGTGCTATTATTATATTAGTCCAGTCTTTACCTGAACAGAGATTTTTTTTTTTATACAAAAAAATAAGCAAAACCAAACAGCAACAACAAATTGTCAAATTAAATGCAAGGCTTAAGCACATTTTTAGATAAATTATAACGTATTTTCAAGTGAGGCTTAGTTATCACATTAAATGGCACCTCTCCCACACATTTGGTTTTTTTTAATTAGCTACTCTGGCAGCGAAGCTCTAACGATGTCTCGGGTCGGCCAGTCAGTGTGTTTATCCACCACTTTGGTCCAAACTGAAATGTTCAAACAACTATCGGATAGATTGTCATTAAATTTGGTTCAGACCTTCAGGTCCCCCTTTATGACCACAAACTAATGAAATTCTCATCTGCCTCAGCTGTACTTCTTTAGTGCTCATTACATATAAGTGTTAGCATGCTAACAACATTTAGTCAAATCGAACGTTGAATCAAATGAACAGTGAATTGATTTCTAAAGATTTTAGAAGAGCAGCACTTATGAACGTAATACGTTGTCTGAAGAGGAGACATGGAAACACAATATCAAGAAATCAGTGACCCCTTTAAAGAAACAATACGGTTCCTTTTTTAAAGTCTTTAGTTGGATTGTTGCAGATGCTGCATAATTTAATGTTAAGTGTCAATTTACAAAATTAAATATAAAAAGAAATGTCAGGTGGATTATTTTATCCTGTGAGTTTGAAGGAAAGCGTGCTAGCAGAGTTATTAAAATGTGGTTTCTTTAGCAGCCCATCTTTTAGGTATGAAGGTTGTGATGAACTTTAAATGACAGCTGTTTGACAATGATTTCACTAAAAGGCATAATGCAGACATATTTTACAGGAAGCCTTGGATTTAATCAGGGTTGTAGTGGCAACTTTTAAAACTTATTTTGCAACTATTGCAGGACATAAAGTTTCTGACTCGTGCTTTCCAAAAAGGGCAAGATTGTATAATCCAGTGAGGCAAGGAGGCAGATGTAACATGAAAAAGTATCTGACGTTTTATTTGACAAAAAAAGATGACAGTTACAAAATAAATGTCCTCAGGCAGAGTCCTAATTATGTGTTCTATCAAACTTACTTACACACAGGTAACAACTTCAAAATTTCCTATTGCTATACACAACGCAACAGTCAGAAAACAGTTGCTCCGTGTCCTGCTTGGCTGACCCTTTTACCGCAGCACGTGCCAATAGGTGCTCTCACCTCATTTTTACTACACTTAGCTGCATTTTACGGCACTTAAATAGCTCTGAGTTAACAGGACAAACTAATGGAGCACAACTACACATGTTAATTCGCTAAATACACACTAATGACATCTGAAACAAACAAAATATTACCAAGTAAAAGACAAGTAATGGAAAATGAATATAACTTACGAAATAATCCAAAAGATTGACCACGTTTTCTTAATGGCTCTAACAAGGGTTTTTAATTAATGTTCCGCCAGAGTGCATCATGAATAATCCTGTTTTTCTGTCTGTAGATACAATGTAAGAACTGCAGCGGGGTTTTCTGTGAGAGCTGTGTGTCCAATGAGCTGCCGTTACCTTCCTCCATACTCCCAGAGACTGTCTGTACGGCCTGCTACTCTCGGTTACTCCAACAATACGCTTCAACACCAACATGAAAGGAAACAAGTCCGTATTTTACTACAATACACGGTGATCAGACACATATCAACCAGAGGCATTGATTTGTAAAACTGGCACTGCAAAAACGCACTTTTTGATTTCATGACTCGAGACGTTCTGAAAGTCTGACGTTCAGAACTTGCAATGTTTTGGTGGCTTTAAGTTAGAAATGTCCAATCATGTGCCATTGTGAGCTGTTTTGGATGCAGGTTTTCATTTTTCAAATACTGATGTGGCCATAATTCTTCCTTTTCGGGCTGAAAGCGTGTGTTTAGCTGCTGCTGTGTTTCTTACTTAAAACCTGCACTCAAAAAGGTGAAAATGGCATCTGGCTGGAAATTAATGATATAAAAAAGTAAAAAATAATTTAATGCATTTAAAAACAGACTTTCCACAATGTCCACTAAGTGGATTATTGATGAAAAGGTCTACTTTTTAACCTCAGTTTTAAAAGATGAAAAAGGAAAAACAAGACTTTTTTGCTCTGTATGCTGTCATTTTAGCCACAACTGGCGCTGCACAGTGGTTAATCTCACACAGATCAGTATACGATGTGTATGGTGATGAATGAAATATTGACATCATTTCACTTACACAGTGATACTGACTGATAGGACAAACACTTTTGATCAAATGCTCTATTATACTGTAAGATTCAACATGTGTCATTATTTTGGGAAAGACTGCATGCTCTGTGAACAGCTTTTTATACGCTCTAAAACTGTTAAAAATAAATTATTAATACACTCAGTCTGATGACTTAAGATAATTGTAAAACTGGAATGCAGAATTGATGTTCAGGAAAAGACAAATATTTAAGTTGTATCACAGTGTAATGAAAACCAAAATCCTACACGGCTAGATATCGAGGATCTGTATCTAGTCTCTTATCATGATATCAATATTTGATGGACATATCACCAGTTTTGGTGTTAAGACTGTAGAAGAGAGTTGGTTTTCCTGTTCAGTCTTTGTCAGAGGAATAGTTGAGACATTTTAGGCGAGCTAACTGGCTGCTTGCTGTAGCTTCATATTGCAGACATGACAGTGGTTATCGGTCTGGGCAAATATGTCAGACCGTTCTTTTAAGTTTACAAAGCTGAACATTCTGGGTATAATATTTCTTTACTGTAGCTGTTGTGTTCTATATGAGTCAGAAGTGGCATTAACAAAAAGGCATTCATCTCCCGTTGACATTTAACATTTTGTCGCACTCTGGCTATACTAACTCCTTTCTCTGGACGTTTTAACACCTTCCGGGACTTTTAAGTGCATGGCTCTCTGCCTGACAGGTTTGACGTGGGCATATCGGTGAATATTTGTAACAGCTGTTTTTATTTTGTGCTGATTTATATGAAAAATAAGCAGAAGCTCAGTTTAAATATTTAGTGGTTCTTGTCGTATGGAAATGCTTCTTAGATCAACAATAAACTTTTATTTAATTTTACCGCTGTGTGTGAGTCTGGATTATTTTAACTTTTACACTTTTGAGCCTGATTTCTGTTCAACCTTAAGTCCTCCACTATAAGCAAAATCTAAATGCTTGTCATGAAGTATCTCAGAGGACATTTTGACATTGTGATTTGTTTATTCCTTTGAATTCCTTTGTGCACAGAAATATATTTTTGCAGATTAGAAAAGGCTCTTTGGTAAAAGTGAGCAGCTGTTAAGTGCTTAAAATTATCTTTTTGGTTCACCCACACAACTTAACAGAATGTATCCACCTGCAATTCATTTTACCATTTAAATAAAGCAACCTTTTTATTTTTCATTGAAACACCTCTTACTTGCTGGTTTTGTACAGTATAACTTCAGTAAAGTTAATTGAATACTTGCTCACCGGTGTTTGCAGGAGATCGAGTTATTTGAAAGTGTTTTGGAGATTCAGTTGGCTCAAAGGTTGTAGTTTAACAACTGAAAAGTGTCATGAACATATTTGGATGTTAATCAACCAGCGTGGTGCTGACGTAATGATTTATCTGCCAATATCAGTACCTATCGGTCTGTACATGGTCATTAAATGTGAGATTTAACTATGAAAGCCACGTGTTTTTGGTGATATTCAGACTTCTCAAATCTGAAAGAAGTTAAGCAATGAGGTGAATGAAGCCTGTGTACAATCTTTAGTTTGGGTAAATTAAAGATTTCAGATTTAGTGAAAACCTCCAGTTGTTTAGACGTTTCATTATTTAAATTATTTTGCCTCATGTTCTTCCTCAGCTTCATTTGAAGTGTTGATTCTCATTTTTGGAAACTCCCACACTTGACCGAGTGAAATCTTGACACACAGCAGGTTTCCCCCAAAGCATTAGCCTGTACCACCACCGATGATTTCAAGTAAAACTCAGCTGAATGTCACACGGACGGAGGAGACTTCCTGTCAAGTGATAAAACTTTGTATGAAAAGGAATATTCTGTTTAGATAAATTATATGACTGTTTATTTATTGAATCAATTTTCCACATTGGAGATGAAAGAACAAAAAACTTTTCTAATGTCAAATTTGCAGGATTTCGCTTTCTGGGCCTCTAGAGAAAACTGCATTTTGTGCAATTTTTTTACCGTTTGTAACCTTTATTAAAATAACGCCGTAATAATAAATAACAGCAGTACTGGTATAGCACTTTTCAATACAGGTAACAAAGTGCTTTCCAGCAATCAATATAAAACATAGACAAGTCGAATAAAAATCAGTATCACATACAGTGGTGTGCAACGAATAACTGGGTCTGACAACAAAGGCCGTGTCTCCTTTGGTTTTTAGCCTAGACCTTGGAACAGTTAGCAACCCCCTACCAGAGGATCTCAGGCTGCGTCCCAGCTTGTAGGGGGGTAGAAATCTCCCTAATGGAATTCACTTTTTAAATGAGTTGTCTATGTTGATCTTAAACTGTAATTAACTCCCTCTTGTTAGATCGAGACAGTAAAGAAACTTTTTCTTTTGACACCAGGAAGGTTTATTGTTTGATGCAGGTCAAGCTGGAAAATAAATACAGTAGTCCTGTGTGTGCACGTTTGGCATCTGTGTGTCGGCATTCACCTGCGGGAGAAAATACAACATGGTTATCACATCTGGAGGAGAGTTAAAAAGGAACCTCAGCAAAGTTTGTAGCAGAGGCTGAAAAGTGTTGAAAAGTTAATGTTTGTTCCATAAATAGCTGGAAACATGGATGGATTGTAATTTCTAAACTATATAAAGTGATCCTAGAGGAAACATTCATTAAACTGTCTTTAAGAAATGTACAATCTCTGTCTCCTTTGTAACATCCTTAAAAATGTGAATTACAAATATGAAAAATAAGTTGTTTTTCTGTTACAAAGCGAGAATCTCCAGCTCTGTGGATGTAATTCAGTGTTTCTCACATTCCATCATGTTCTGGCGCCGAGTTCAGGAACAACTCGATGTATCTTTCTCCTGAAAATCAGAGACCGTTCAAACGTTAAGTGAAACTCACGCAGTGACCAATGAACAGCAATGATCATCATAGGGGCAGGTTTTTATTTTGTAACATATATAATGTAATAACAGATGAGAACAAGTAGATAATGGAAAATAAAGAGGATCTGCTGACATTAAATCTCTTTGAGCATCTGGTTTTCACTTTAAATAACTACATTAAGTACAAGCCACTCAGACGCCAAGGCTGCACAATCTTTTGCTTATGTTGTTTAAATTATTGAGAATGTTTATAACGTAATCAAGTCCCAGTTAAAAGTCAGAAACAGTTTTATGTAAAAAGAATTTATGATCAGCATCAGATGAAAATTCCTGTTTTCCAGCGTGCCCACGTCAGCTGGTCCCAGTGTTAAATCTGCAGTCTCACCTATGTGCTGTCTGTCTCTGGACATGGCGGCCACGGCGTCCTGGTGGCAACTGAAGTAAACGTCGGCCTCACCGCTCGGCCTCCCGTCAGGGCCGCATTCAATCAGGATCTTAGACACAGCTAGAGGAAAAAAGAACTGCAAGGGAAAAACAAAAGTGACCTCTAAAGCACCGGCACACCCAGCTTCAACGTCTCGACATGTTCATTGTGTTGATTTCTACCTTCACGACGTCTTCACCAGACACCTGGAAAGGAAGTCCTCTCATATGGATGTAATGAAGCGGCAGGGCCGAGCTCAGAGGGGATCCTGGAGGAGCACATGCTCAGTTAATGCCAGGATGATAAGTTTTTAGAGGCTAAAGCAACTCATTTGTTCACACAGAGCAAAAATGTCAATTATCTTTAAAAGAATCTCCCCACTTTAATGCAGTCTACCTGCCTAGTTGATGTATCATTTGGGCTTTCATTTGTATTTATGATATCTAATATTATCTAAACTAATCAGTTTTTACTCATTTTCACTGAAAATAAATTTTTTAAAAAGGAACAGATCTGTTTAAACCAACTTTGAACAGGTATTTTGTCCCCAACCATCAAAACATTGATGTGTTTTGTGTTAAAGAAGACGTTGATCACCAAAGTGAAGAAAAATAGTGAGAAAGTAAATGACGTGCTGATCATGCACCAAGGTCCCTTATAGAAAGTAAGAAAATAAATAGTGTTTGAGCTAAAATTCTAATTTAAAACTCTAATTTTCTCTATATTTATTTTTCTTAATCCATTTATCACTCTGAACAGAAAGTCAATATATGTGACTTACTAATCCCCTCACCAGCTTTGGGGTTGGTCTGTGAGGCGGTCCTCCTGTTTGCTGACTGAGGGCTGGTCTGAGGAGAAGCTGAACTCGTCCTCTTCCTCCAACTAGAATGAATCTCGTCACTTCTGCTGGGAAACACCTCGATGTATCTGCAAACACAGGCAGCAACAAACAAATATGAGAAGTTAACAGAGTCAAAGATGCGAGTGAAGAAACAAATCGCTGACTTTTGTCTCTTAAAAGCTGGTATAACAGTAAAATTAGCTACTTCCTGTTCCTGACAGAATTATAAAGTTGGTTCAGGCCTTATCGTGAGCATGTGCAGCATCCTACCTGTTTCCAATGACCTCTCTGTCTCTCCTCAGAGCTTCATCAGCTGCTTCTTGAGAGGAAAATCGCACAAAGCCCTCGCCAGAGTTTCTCCCTTTGTGGTCCATGACGATGGTGATCCCATTCTCCACTATATCCAAACCTGAGGTCATTAAACAAGTTTTTATCCTTCTGTTCATCATTCTCTCTCTTAGCGCAATGGAATGTAACCAAGTACAATTATTCAAGCACTGTACTTAAGCACAAATTCAAGGTACTTGTGCTACATTATACATCTCAGAGACAAATTTTTACTCCATTCTATTTTCTTGACAGCTTCAGTTACTTACAATCTTTCATTTGGTGACTTTGAATTATTCTGATAAACTGAATTATTAAGTTTCTTCATGGGTTGAGAAAATTGTCCTACTTTTTAAGCAAAATAACTATGTAATAAACTGTTTCTCTGAGCTCATGAGAGTTAGATTTCTTTAGAGATACGCGATTCTCACAGGACAGCAACATATGATGATCTTGTAGAATATAATGCATTGCTGTAGATTATACTATACTAAAATGAGCTCAACCTTAATTCAGTGTGTAAGATTTAGTGGCATCTAGTGGTGAGGGTTGTGTATTGCAACCATCTGTCCAGTCCACCACTGACCCCCAACCTTTCAAAGAGCGTAGGACAGTTACGGTGGCTGACACAGCATAAAAGGTGTCTCTTCTGAGACAGCAGAGAGTGGCCAGTCAAGAAATTAGGTTACTTTAGGTATATTTACTTAATTATTCAGTAAAACCAGATGTTATTGTGGCTTGGCCACTGACAGACAAGCCAAGAGTGTGGAACACTGTCACTGTTTCTGCACCACAGTCCATTATAAACCACACATTAGATAAAGTTTACACTGTCAAGGGAAACACAGTCATTCTCTCTGTGATTATGGACCATCGCCAAAACTGCACAACAGCAGTAATATCTGGCCCACAGTCAGATTATGGTGCTTTGATAGTGGCTAAAAATATAAATAGGTAGCAACAGTTACTCACATAATCACTTCCTCTTTAGTGGTTTTGCTGACCAAATAAAACGTGAGAAGCTTGTTTACTGCAATGCGGTATTTGGAGTTGAACAGCATTTATTTAGAAAAATTCTGAATGACATTAAAAGAGTCTGTAGTAGTGTTGTGTTTCGTTCATTTGACCTAATCTTGTGGATGACTCAGGAGGAACGAGTAGTCTGAGGGAGTAATTTGTTCATTTTCATGCATGCGTGAATAGTCTTGGACTCATCACTCATCACAAGGCAGCTGCATGGGCTCAGTCAGCACAGGAAGCAGAATTGATTAGTTCACGACTACCTCGGCCGAACCGTAACTTCAGTCCTGCTAGTGTTTACAGCTGATGAGAGGGTTCTGGGTCTGCTCCACTTCAGAGCCCTGACAGGGTTCTACGGGGAGCCGTCTCCTCTCCAAAACAAACGGACCGGGTCATTAAAACATTAGATCCAAAGCTCTTGACTGGTGAACAACCTGGCAGTGTTTGAGAGCGATGTGCTCATGTTTGTTTCTCTCTGTCTGCAGAATCCGGACCTGATGTGGACATTTCTGCGTCCAGACCTGCCAAACTGCTGCGTTTATATCATTTTTTTATTTCTTTGTTCCCTTCTCTGTGCTGGAGTTCTTTTAAGAACTTGCTGGTTTTATCCAGATTATTATTAAATTTGTTAAATTTTTTCGTGTGTTTTATTCATCTATTGTGTCAAACTTATTACTTCAATATATTCCCAGCAAATCTGATGTTAATATACAGATTTTACTCATGGATAGGGACGTTAGGTTACTGTATGAATGAGCACTTTAGAGATATAAAGAGTAATTATAATTATATACATACATATGGCTGGTCTGGTTGTATACTGTCAAAATGGAAGGATTTAGCCGGAGTAGAGGCATAATTGAATATTGACAACATATGTCTGTGGTTTTTAGATTTTTGAAATTTTCAGTTTGAATTTGGTTGTGGCTCAATGGGGCTTTATGGAACCGTGATAGAGAAAGATCAAGAGGTGAATTTGTGCATTATACTTTGTCAATTAAAGCAAACCAGGCAGCCCTCCGTGTTTGAGAACTGTTCTGTTTTTTGTTGTTTTTTTTTTGTTTGTTTTTTAAATCGCCCACTAGAGGGCTTCAGCGCCGCAATAACCAGCCTAATTCAGATGAATGAAAAAAAGATTAGTTAATTTTAATGAACGAGATTTGATGACTTGAGTCTGTCAAAAGAGTGACTTTTCCCATCACTAGTCTGTAGCTTGCTTGACACACCTCTGAAAGAGCTGTCAGAAAACGTGATACCCCTAAATGTCCTCTGCCTGGAGACACTAGGGACATGCAAAAGCATCCGTAGGTTGATGGATGCAGATTGAATACCGAAACAAAAAAAGTGCAGCACATGCCGTGATCTGAGAAACATTCACTGCAGAATCCATTTGTTGAAGAGAGGAAAAAAAAAGGTTGTCCCGCAGTGGGATCAAACACTCAACCCCTAAGTTATGAGTCCTGCGCCTCGCCGACTGAGCTAACCGAACAACAACAATGTTGTGGCTTATATTCTCACCCACGATCTAATGGTATTCAACACAGTGATGAGTGTCTACGCTGCCTGAATTCTACCAGAAGCAGAGCAAGAAGAATATAGTGACGAAACGTGCTCTGTAGCGCTGTTTGTCCGTTTTCAGCTACTATAGAAACATGACGACGCAACATGGCGACGTCCATGGAAGAGGAGATTATGTAGACTGGAATGGCACATTCTAAGATAATGAAAACTTAATGCTTTACTATGTAAGGGGTTTATACACCACTGAAAACATAGTTATGGATCCTATATTGCATTTCTGTCGATAAATCCTCAGAAATATTACACACTGGACCGTTAAACAACTATAGCAGTCAAATGCAACACACACATTAATGCAGCAGTAATATCAATCCAGAAACATCAGATATAACCGTAAAACACTGACGGGTACTATTTTACTGCAGAATTAGTACTTTTAAAGCTTTAGTCAGTTTTGCTGATGATACTTTAAGTTTTTGAATTCAGGACTTTTACTTGTAGTGGAGTATTTTCACCGTGTTGTATTAGGACGTTTACTGATGGTGAAAATTTACATTCAAATAAATGTCTGTGAAAGTATTTGTCGCTAAATAAGGTAAAACAACTGATGAAAGCCCTTGCATTTTACAGTATTATGAACTGGGTGTCAGAGCTTTTTTTGAAGCTGATCAAATCCCATTATATATATATATATATATATATATATATATATATATATATATATATATAAATAAAATTTTACAAAATATGTTATTATGGAAGCTAAAGATGGTCTATCGAAAGGTCCTGTGTAGCGATCAAAAGACAAGTGGACAAAGGGAGCAGTGTGGTTTCTAGCCACTGTACAGCGGTATGACAGCACAGATCCAGTGTTCCCAGTAAATTTGGACCTGTATTTACCTGAAAAAAACTGGACGATATCGGCCACCGTGCAGGTGAAGGGGAGACCTCTGAGCCGCACCACCCCGTCAGAAGATGGAGTATGGGCAGCTTTCTTCAGTATGACTTCAGCATCGCTGTTCGTCACTTCAAACACTGCAAAAACAGAAATAGCATGGCGTGAGTATTTATTTATATTTACATGACTTAAGCTTACATTCAATAGTCCAAGGATTCCATGACAAAGTGACAGTGAATCAGCATGAACAATACCAGGACCCTGGAACTGAAGCACCTTAATGGAATCCAGACACCATTCGTTTGATCATTTACACCTGTGATTTTGCTGCTATGGCATGTCAAAATGTCTTTATTATCTCTATTATCAGCCATCCACAAAGACCAGCTTGTAATACAAAGAGACAGTTATCCTTTAAGTATAAATAGCAATACCACAGTGAAGAAATACTTTGTCACAAGTAAAAGTCCTACATTTAAAATGTTACTTTGTATAAGTACAAATGTATCAACATCACAATGTACTTAATGTACCAAAAGTAAAAGTACTCATTATGCAGAAAGTCCTATTTCAGAATAATGTATATTACTGGATTCTAATTAATGATGCATTAATTTGTACATCACGGTGGAGCTAATTTTAATTACTTTATATACTGCTGGGTAGCTTAGTCCATAATAATACATGATCATTTATGTATTGATTATATTTACTTTTACTCTGAATCTACAAAGTAACTAATAACTTAAGTTATCAACTAAATGTAGTGGAGTAAAAAGTACAATACTTCCCTCTGAGATGTAGTGGAGTAGAAGTATAAAGTCGCATAAAATGGAAATACTCAAGTCAAGTACAACTACCACAAAATTGTACTTAAGTACAATAGTTGAGTAAATGTACTTCACGACGAACCTTCAACATAGCGTGGGCCGAGGTACTGTCGGTGCTTCTCCAGAGCTTTGCTGACGTCCTCCTCGTGCTCCATCTCGATGAAGGCTCGTCCCGACGGCCTCCCCAGCTTGTCCACAGTGAGATGGATCCCCTTCAGTCCGTCACGGATCCTACACTCTGAAGCACAGTAAATATGTTAACTAATACTTCTTTCTTATTTTTCTACATAACGTTACTTTGGTAAAAAATAATTATGTTGGACAATCAGGACAGCAAATGTTACATTTCCATTGTACAGTGCACAATAAAGACTAACATGTTTTGGTATTGACTTAGTTAGTTGGACAATGATCCAACTAACAAATACAACATTAACAGAAAGTAAAACAATTTTAACACTAAACTTGAATCTTGGAATTTAGAACAGAATAAAAACACAGACTTGAACTACAAGTGTTATTTAAATGGCCTACATACACTTAAATATGGAGTATGCAATTCTGGTTAAATCCAACACCGTGATTAATACCACAATAGAGTGAACAACAATACAGCATGTAATGTAAGCTAATTAGCTAAGTTGTGGGTTAGCAAACTGTTGCTACAGTTGCTGCTGAGAAGCTAACATGCAGAGGGGAAGAGACGGTCCCAGAGCAGCACAGCAGCTCCAGACAGCGACACTCAGAGCTCTCCTGCTACTATAGCTAACATCACAACAACAGCATGTCTTGGGAAACTAGAAAGTAAGCTGAATGTCCGTGGGCAAGTCTTTTAACGTTACCTGACACACAAATCATGGCTGGAACAGCGGAAATAGTGTTGTGTGGCTCAGTCCCAGCAGCTTTGTTTGTTTCCCATTTACAGAGCCAGAGCTGAGTACAAACACCGGATTTATTTTCAGAAAACACAGAAAGCACAGCTAGCATTATAGCATATTAGATAAGAATTGCATACCCCACATTCAAGCAGAGGTGTGATGCTCACCTGAGAAGAACTGCAGGAGGTCCTGAGCCGAACACGACCACGGGAGACCTTTCACCTGTACGATGTACACCTCCTTCTTCTCTGGTTCTGAATCAGACTGATAGGCCGGCAGTGGTGGGTATTCATTTTCACAAGGTGCTCCTGCCTGAAAGACAAGATGTAAAATAAGAGTGAAGCTACCACAAATTCTGTTGAACATCACTGGCTATCCAACGGCCATCGACAAACTGAAATCACCTGTAGAAGAGTTGTGTACCTAACTGAATAAAAAAAAACACATCAATAACCACTTATGGGTCAAAGCAGTAGCTGCTGTTGGTCATCGTCTGAGCCCCCATCCTGCCACCGCCTGCCTTCTGCTCATGGTGTTTGCACCCTGTCACCTCCATGTTCGCATTAGGTACAGTAATGGCACCTTCATCATACAGCCAGACAACACAAAAATCAACTAGTGCTTCTATGAAAGAACACTACCTGGTCCCAGTCTGTCAGGTGGCCTCAATATTAAGTAATAAACACAAGATATGCTTTAATTAATACTGAAGGTAGTGGTGCAAATTCCCTAACAAATCAATTCAATTTGCAATTACTCACTTTACAAAAAAAGTGGACCTGCAATGAATCTGGGACTTCTGAGACACTTATGCAGCCCTGAACACAGTTTAGTCAATGGGCTACATAAAAAAGGTATTACACTTTACGTATTATGTTGACACAGTTATCAACGTGTCCACCTCTACCTAAATTTACTTCTAAATACATTCAAACTAACGTGAAGACTCTTGTGTTTAAAATCCTGATCAAACAGACTCTACTTTGGACTTCTGTTAAAGTCAGGAAACCTCACACATATATTTCAACTTTCAAACCCCAGCAGACCCTGTGTGACAGGTGATGCAGTCCGTAGGTACAGTTATCGGCCCCCCTTGTACGTGACTAACCTTGTTACAGAAGCTGTACCGGCTGGTTTTCACAGCGGACTGAAGCTGACAGAGCCTCTGCAGACACACTGTGCCGGTTGTTGAAGTCCAAGTTCGCTGCTGAATGAACCCACACCTGCCTGACAACACGCTGCTTCTTGTTTTGATCCCTGTCGATAACGTTACCTGCCTGACTGCGACACACCGCTGCAGTAGAAACAGCAGAGATTTACTGTTACAGGACATTTTAGACGAGCCAAGCCGGGAGCCAGATTAAGTAGAAGAGTCTTTTAGACTGAAATAATTAGATATCTAAGCAGCGAGGCCCGTATTTCTCGGAATGTAGCTAGATAGTTTAGCTAGCTACCGGCTTAGCATGAAGTTCTGCAGCTGAACTGACTCACGTGGGTCAGTCAAGGGCAGCGTTCTAGAGTTTTAACTGTGCTATCAAGCTAACAGCTGGACACGTTACAACTTCCGGTTTGTTCACCTTACAAATGTCAGTAAAGTGTGTTTGATGATTTTCAAATATAAATGAATCAATACTATTACTACGACAAATATTCATTTTAATTATTGTTATTATTGTTATAATTATTATAATCATCATCAAATTAAATATATATAAATCATAGTAGCAGGTTTTCTTTAACCATAGACTGTACATGGATATATAACTAACGTTAACACATATATGAAGGTATTTTGGCATTTTTATTTGAAAAAACGCCTTAATTTGCGTCTATCTGCAGTTTTACTATGCCTACATTGTTATTAATATGTTTTATTTTATTTATTTCTACCCTTTATTTATTGCATAATTTTTTACTCTTTTGTTTTGTGTTGTCTCCTATAATGTTTTGTCACTGTACTGTAAAGCAATGTGGTTGAATCGTGCTGTATTTTGTAAATAAATATTGAGTTAAATTAATCTGTCCAGAATGGCATACTTATATAATATTAGGACAGACAATTAAAAAGGAAAGATCTGTCTGTCTGCTAAGATGCGGAACAAGTGTTGCTACTAACTTATGTGAACTTGACTTGTCTCCTCCCTCAAGCGCTTCCTTCTTCTTCTTCTTCTTCTTCTTCTTCGGGTTTTTACGGCAGCTGGCATCCATTGAGTTGCATAACTGCCACCTTCAGGTTTATATACCCTCAGCTTTCATTCATAGTAAATCCGCCTATCTAATCCAGTCGTCCTCAAAAAAAAAAAAAAAACACACCAAACAAACAAATATCCATTCCCTACCTTCCACACTCTCTCCATTTTCCAATAAACTTTTTAATGTATTATATACTCACGCATTTTTTTGTAACTGTGTTTTCATTTCTTGTCTCTCCTGAATAAATTTCCTGCATGTTGTGAGAATATGTTCTTCTGTTTTAGCCTCCTGACATTGTTCACACATCCCTGTTGGATGTTTTCCTATAATTAAAAGTGCTGTTAAGATTGCTATGTCCAATTCTCAGCCTGCTTTTTATCACCTGCTCTTTCAGCTTTGCTCCCCTACTTCTTGACATGCCTACTCTGTTTTGGATTGCATGTAAATGTCTACAATTTGTTGCATTATCCCAGCTCTGTTCGCATTGTTGATTTACACTTCTCCACACTATTCCCTACCCGTCTGATTTTGATAATTTAATATTGACTTCAACATCTCCTTTTTTAACTGCTTCTTTTGTCAACTTGTCTGCATTCTACATTTCCCTGAATTCCCGAGTGTGCTGGGACCCACACGAATATAACATTTTTCCCCTGTCTAGCTATTCTTGAGTTCATAAATAATACCCCAGGTCAAAAAGAAGTGCTAGGCATTGAAAATGTACTAGAAATTCACATATGTTAATTAAACTTTTAATGAATATGCTTAAATATAAGCATATTTTTCACAACATGTAACTCTATTTATTAAAAATATATTTGTACCACTCTAAGAAAATGCTATTTAGGTTTACTTTGTGGAAGTATATTGTTAAACAATTACACTTTTAGTGTGTTAAAAATCTATTCATGCCAATTATGCTTCATTGTGTACTGTAATATTTTCAAAATATTTATGTAATTGCCAAATGTTTTATGCCTGCTTTCCCCAGAAGTATGATTTTTAAAACATATTTTTATAACATTTTTCAGAAGCATAGTATTTCTTATGTAGCTTACACTTTTTTATTAAAATTTTATTTAACCAGGTTAATAGCCAGTTGAGATCAGAGACCCCAGGATGACCTGGCCAAGGTGGTAGCAGCCATAGACTGTAGCAGCACACGTCTTTAACAAACAAACAAACAACAATGTATAGTAATAACCATACTTTAAATCATAATGTAGTTATACTGTTTGTAAACAGTAAACACGTGTGCACAGGGGCGAAGTCTGCCCTCTACTAGCGCAGTGAATTCAATTGGACCAATCAGAATCAAGCTTTTCAAATCGACGCCCCAAACACACTGCGTGAATGTTCGCTGCACAAAGTACCTCACGGTCAGGTTACTGTGTCAAGTTAACGTATTGTTATTGAGAGGGAAGCTAATTTTGGCCAGAAAAGCATGTTGTTTCCCAGGTTTACTTTGTTTTACTTTCCCGACTCGGACATGGCAAAGGTGGACACCATAGACAAAATAAGAAAAGAGCACAGAAGAGAAGAAGAATATCAGGCCACACACAACTTCAATGTGAAGAGAGGTGTGCCTGGCAAGTGCTAACTTAGCAGGAGAGTACAGATGCAGATACTGACGGCAAAAATCCTCCTTCTTTGGGGTGAGTTGATTATTGTTCGCAAAACACGACATTTGTGTAGCCTAACTAACATTGAATTCACTCTGGGTTTGAAAATACTTTTCCTAGTTGGATAGCTGGTGTGCATTAGCTAATGCTTGCTAACATGTGGATTTATAACTTTAATAGTAATTTTCTGATAGTTATTAGCTGACTTTAGTTAACTAGCATCTTAATAGCTTCATAATCTAGACAGCAAGTTTTGACTGCTTTAGAACCAGTTGGGAGTAATGCGATAAGTAATGCAATTATTGCTTTTTTATAACCTTAAAGGCAGGGTAGGCAAGTTGCTTCTAAAACACTTTTTGTCATATTTGTTGAAACTGTCTATATACACAAATACATATTAAAAAGTTAGGTGCTCTGAAAAAGAGAGTATAAAAATCTGCTGTCTGTAGTCCTCTCAGGGCTGCAGTAAACACAGCCACTCGTTTCATTCGGACCGAATGCAATGATTGGCTGGCTGACTGTCACTCTCCCTCTCCGCCATGGCTACCAGCCCTGCTGCTACAGGAGCTGCTCCCATGCGCGCGCCCGATTAGCTCTCTCAGACCTGACGAGCGAAGCGGTCAAACCGGTGGTTGATATCTGCGTGGCTTTTCAACGATAGTGACAACTGAGGAACGCCAAGGGGCTGACACACCGTGGTGGCTTTATTTCTGCTGGACAGGTAATCTGGCTTTTATCATTTTGATGGTAATTTGTTACTTTCATCGCTAGCAAACGTAGCTACCTACGCATAAAGCTAACGGTAGCTACCTACTTAGCATACAGCTAACTGTTGCTACGAGTACAGGCTGGCGTAGGAGCCAGAGTAGAGACGATGAATTATATCTAGCTGTAGGTGAGCTGGAAAACAGCAGCGCGAGCTGTGTTTTCTGACGCTAACATTAGGAAAGACAATTTAGATGTAGACTGTTTATTTAAGACGGTTTAGTTATTCACCATATAGGTTTATTGTTATACTATGTTACCGGTTTACTATCTTTACCTTGTATCCAACCTGGTTGTGTGATTATCTTGCGTCTGCAGTTGATGTTTGACTGTATGTTACTTTTACAAATGTGGTGATGTAGCTGTGTGTTTGTAGTTATGAGAAAGACATTTCAACGTTGGTATACATAAACAATGATGGCTAACGTTAAAGGTCCCAAAGTATTTGTGTTTCTGGTATATAAGCTACCTATAATATAGTTTGATATTGTTCGTAGCTAAAACTTCTGTGTGAAAACATTTTACTGTAATTGGTGCTGTTATGCCATTACTTATTTTACCAGAAGTAAAAAAAAAAAAAAAAGTCTTCTACTGTGCCCTCAGGTCACCTTTTGGAGTCTTTCATAACCCTGTGCTTCTCACGGGTATATGCTGATCAGACCATGCTGGTTGGCCTGGATTACAACCACCGTGTCCACAGTCAAGCCAGGAGAAAAGCTGATGACACAGTTCAGTATTTTGCATTATGAGTACTCCTATGCATTTTACTCAATACATTTATAAGTGATGAGTCAAAAAATATTAAACAGTATGAGGAATACAGATAGATGGTGCTGATTTAGTGTTTTGATTGCATTTTATGTGGAAATGCTAACTGCTCTATAAGAGAATAATGTCAGCTATTACAAACTTTTCACTAAGCTGATCCTCCTTTCTGTATTATCAGGTACAGCAAGGTGTACAACAAAAAGTCCAGGAAGTGGAGATTGTACTCATTGAAGGTGGAGAAGGACTACAGTTACATCGCAGACCTCCAGAGTGCCATCCTCCTCCTCCTGTTGTCTACTACTGAGGAGATGCCTAGAAGCAGGAGACCTGATGATCCCCGTCAACATGGGGTTCAGTCAGGTATCCCCACCCCAACTGTGTTGCTGGATACAGCAAAATATAAATCAAAGTAATATGGTTATTTTTGAAATGTGGTAATTGTGTCAGAGAGGTGACTGTGATATTTAATCATCTCCACAGCAGCAATATGATGCTACATGCAAGTCTGAACTGTCTTCATCATCAGTCAGGACACCTCTGGACACACCTTGTCGATTCCTGTATATACTTATTTTTAATGATGTTTAAAATGATCTATTTGTGATATAGGTTGTAGTTTTAGTAGTATTTAATAATAAACAAGTGTTATACCACATTTGGATGTCATCATTGGACACATAAGACATAAATGTGCACAGCTCAAAAAAAAATAAAGGGAACACTAAAATAACACATCCTAGATCTGAATGAATGAAATAATTTTATTAAATACTCCTTTCTTTACATAGTTGAATGTGCTGACAACAAAATCACACAAAAATTATCAATGGAAATCAAATTGGATTTGGAGTCACACTCAAAATCAAAGTGGAAAACCACACTACAGGCCGATCCAACTTTGATGTAATGTCCTTTAAAACAAGTCAAAATGAGGCTCAGCAGTGTGTGTGGCCTCCACGTGCCTGTATGACCTCCCTACAACGCCTGGGCATGCTCCTGATGAGGTGGCGGATGGTCTCCTGAGGGATTTCCTCCCAGACCTGGACTAAAGCATCCGCCAACTCCTGGACAGTCTGTGGTGCAACAGGGCGTTGGTGGATGGAGCGAGACATGATGTCCCAGATGTGCTAAATTGGATTCAAGTCTGGGGATTGGGCGGGCCAGTCCATAGCATCAATGCCTTCCTCTTGCAGGAACTGCTGACACACTCCAGCCACATGAGGTCTAGCATTGTCTTGCATTAGGAGGAACTCAGGGCCAACCGCACCAGCATATGGTCTCACAAGGGGTCTGAGGATCTCATCTCGGTACCTAACGGCAGTCAGGCTACCTCTGGCGAGTACATGGAGGGCTGTGCGGCCCCCCAAAGAAATGCCACACCGCACCATTACTGACTCACCGCCAAACCGGTCATGCTGGAGGATGTTGCAGGCAGCAGAACGTTGCTCAGTGTGAACCTGTTTTCATCTGTGAAGAGCACAGGGCACCAGTGGCGAATTTGCCAATCTTGGTGTTTTCTGGCAAATGCCAAACGTCCTGCACGGTGTTGGGCTGTAAGCACAACCCCCACCTGTGGACGTCGGGCCCTCATACCACCCTCATGGAGTCTGTTTCTGACCGTTTGATCAGACACATGCACATGCAGGGGCGGCTGTGGCTCAGGCGGTAGAGCGGGTTGGCTGTTAATCGGAAGGTCGGCGGTTCGATCCCTGGCTCCCTGGTTGCGTGTCGAAGTGTCCTTGGGCAAGATACTGAACCCCGATTTGCCCCTGGCGGCTATTCCGCCAGTGTATGAATGAGTGTGAATGTTAGTTTCTGTTTGAGCACTTAGGCTCAGTGTATGAATGCAGATGTAGTGTAAAAGCGCTTTGAGTGGTCGAAAAGACTAGAAAGGCGCTATACAAGTACGGAGCATTTACATTTGTGGCCTGCTGGAGGTCATTTTGCAGTGCTCCTCCTGCTCCTCCTTGCACAAAGGCGGAGGTAGCGGTCCTGCTGCTGGGTTGTTGCCCTCCTACGGCCTCCTCCACGTCTCCTGATGTACTGACTTGTCTCCTGGTAGCGCCTCCATGCTCTGGACACAACGCTGACAGACACAGCAAACCTTCTTACCACAGCTCGCATTGATGTGCCATCCTGGATGAGCTGCACTACCTGAGCCACTTGTGTGGGTTGTAGACTCCGTCTCATGCTACCACTAGAGTGAAAGCACCGCCAGCATTCAAAAGTGACCAAAACATCAGCCAGGAAGCATAGGAACTGAGAAGTGGTCCTGCAGAACAACTCCTTTATTGGGGGTGTCTTGCTAATTG